>NC_042994.1:6642957-6680457 GCF_901001165.1 Salmo trutta | reverse complement strand
TGGGGATGGCAATCATGGGAACTAGTTATAGAGTGCGTTAGGATATCGCAACATTTTGTGAGCAGCACAATATGAAATCAAAAAGAACCTCAGCATCTCAAATCTCTGGCTCCAATCGCCGATGTCATTAACAAACTAGCAAAAAGTTTTCGCTCCTGTTGTGTGGCAATTAGCCACTCTCACAGTAAGAAGCTATTAATGTTATGCGTAAATCACAAGCAAATCAATGTTTGACAAAAAGTGCAGGTTTTGTACTTTATTCAACAAACTAGTACATCTTGTGGCTGCCAGGTAGCAGTCTCACAGAAGCTGTTCTGTGGTTCGTTTCAATGAATCCCAAAGAAACCAAGTATGTACAGTACTGTTTTGCGTATTTTACAGTCGATTAAAAAGGACACTATAGACTTATTTTTCCAGTATAATGTCCATTTAAACAGACTGTAAAATACACTGTGACCTTTATTATCAGCATGCTGAGGCCTGTCCTCACCATAGCCAGCAGGCTCCCACCTCTGACCTCTGTGTGAGGAATATCATGCTGGTCACGGCACCAAACCCCCATGGTCACAACCATCCTCCACACACACAAACCATGGTCACAACCATCCTCCACACACACACAAACCATGGTCACAACCATCCTCCACACACACACAAACCATGGTCACAACCATCCTCCACACACACACAAACCATGGTCACAACCATCCATCCACACGCACGCACCCACACGCACGCACACACACACACACACACACATTCACATATACACATATACACATATACACATGTGTGTGTATATACATATACACACACACACACACTCACACACACACACACGCGCACACCATGGTCACACACACACCCACACAGAGGGGGTTAAACTAAGGTCATAGAATATTTTTATTTATTTATTTATTATTTATTTCACCTTTATTTATGACTGCTCATGCACTGGTTTTACAGCTTGGAAGCATATTTACCATGCACACATACTGTATGTGCATATGGTGCCGTACATATACATGCATGAACAGATACAGTACCAGTCAAAAGTTTGGACACAACTACTCATTCAAGGGTTTTTCTTTATTTTACTATTTTCTACATTGTAGAATAATAGTGAAGACATCAAAACTATGAAATAACACATGGAATCATGTAGTAACCAAAAAAGTGCTAAACAAATATATTATACATTTGAGATTCTTCAAAGTAGCCACCCTTTACCTTGATGACAGCTTTGTACACTATTGGCATTCTTTCAACCAGCTTCATGAGAAATGCTTTTCCAACATTCTTGAAGGAGTTCCCACATATGCTGAGCACTTGTTGGCTGCTTTTCCTTCACTCTGTGGTCCAACTCATCCCAAACCATCTCAATTGGGTTGAGGCTGGGTGATTGTGAAGGCCAGGTCATCTGATGCAGCACTCCATCACTCTCCTTGGTCAAATAGCCCTTACACAGCCTGGAGGTGTGTTGGGTCATTGTCCTGTTGAAAACAAATGATAGTCCCACTAAGTGCAAACCAGATGGGATGGCGTATCTCTGCAGAATGCTGTGGTAGCCATGCTGGTTAAGTGTGCCTTGAATTCTAAATAAATCACAGACAGTGTCACCAGCAAAGCACCCCCACAGCATCACACCTCCTCTTTCATGCTTCACGGTGGGAACCACACATGTGGAGATCATCCGTTCCCCTACTCTGCGTCTCACAAAGACACAGCGGTTGGAACCAAAAATCGCAAATTTGGCTTCAACAGACCAAATGACAGATTTCCACAGATTTAATGTCCATTGCTCGTGTTTCCTGGCCCAAGCAAGTCTCTTCTTATTTTGGTGTCCTTTAGTAGTGGTTTATTTGCAGCAATTCGACCATGAAGGTCTGATTCACACAGTCTTCTCTGAACAGTTGATGTTGAGATGTGTGTTACTTGAACTCCGTGAAGCATTTATTTGGGCTGCAATCTGAGGCTGGTAACTCTAATGAACTTATCCTCTGCAGCAGAGGTAACTCTGGGTCTTCCTTCCTGTGGTGGTCCTCATGAGAGTCAGTTTCATCATAGCGCTTGATGGTTTTTGCGACTGCACTTGAAGAAACATTCAAAGTTTTTTACATTTTCCGGATTGACGCACCATGTCTTAAAGTGATGATGGACTGTTGTTTCTCTTTGCTTATTTGAGCTGTTCTTGCCATAATATGGACTTGGTCTTCTACCAAATAGGGCTATCTTCTGTATACCACCCCTACCTTGTTACAACACAACTGATTGGCTGAAACACATTAAGAAGGGAAGAAATTCCTCAAATTGACTATTAACAAAGCACACCTGTTAATTGAAATGCAATCCTGGTGACTACTTTATGAAGCTGGTTGAGAGAATGCCAAGAGTGTGCAAAGCTGTCATCAAGGCAAAGGGTGGCTACTTATACATAAAATAATATACAATGTAGAAAATAGTATAAATTAAGAAAAACCCTTGAATGAGTAAGTGTGTCCAAACTTTTGTCTGGCACTGTACATGTAGACACATTCACATACTGCACTGTACGAACACACCCACGCAAGCAAACACACACACACACACACACACACACACACACACACACACACACACACACACACACACACACACACACACACACACACACACACACACACACGCACACACACAGCAGAGTCCCCTTACTTATGATAAGACACTAATAATATAGGTCCTATTTGACATAGCAGTGAATGACTCAGTGAATCAGCCCAGAAACATATATTTAAAAAAAGAGAATGACAGAAACTCATCAACTCATAATTGATTTGAAATACCAGGAATGATTTATCATCCTCTTCCCCAACATATTTTTCCCCCTCACCATCTTCTCTATTTCTGTTTCCCAAGACCAGGTTCTGCTCTCAAGAAACATTTTAATAATGTGCTGAATATCTAATTAAAATAAATGACTATCACTTTGTGTTTCAAGTTCATCTGTATTACACGCACACATACACACTCCTGTGTGAGCACACATGCACACACACACGCTTTTTTCCAAACCTCTGCAAAATTTCAAACTTTTTTCCTCCAGTAATGTGTCTCAAACTGCCACTCTGTGTACGGAGGGAGAAGATGGAGAAGGCCAATTGTCTTATTGGATCTGCTACTGTAATGTCTACAGCCCTGGCAGGACTGACATCATGTCAGCCAAGCCCATTACATCCTGAAATACACTGAAATGGATTGACGGCGAGGGACATGGGGATGACAGTTTAAAGGACAAGACCAGGACAGAGAGGCTGGTGTTCGGGACAGGAAGGAAGGAAGGAAGGAAGGAAGGAAGGAAGGAAGGAAGGAAGGAAGGAAGGAAGGAAGGAAGGAAGGAAGGAAGGAAGGAAGGTGAGTCTGGTCGAGATAGCGAAGAAAAAAGACCAATACAATGAGGAAAGGAGAATGGAAGGATGGAGAAGAAGAACAAGACCTTTGCACTCTGCGGTTAATGAAAACCTCTCGTCACGAGGAGTTGATTAAGCTCGTTAACAACGGGACAGCATGCTGGGTAATTAATCACTGACACATGGATGCGATGCATGCTGATTGGTCCATTCCACCCCAGCCAATAGAGAGGAGCCACTTATACGTGACCCTGACTGAGCCCGAGATGGATAACGAACTACTGTGTACTATAGCGCTTTCTCAGTTCCTCTTCCTTGATTCCTTGTGTCATCTCTCCTCGCCTCTTTCTCAAAACACATTGGAGGAGAAGGTCTTCATTTGAATGCTAAGCTAATGCAGTGTCACTATAGACAGACTATACTGTAAATACACTGGCGTAATGAATAGAGTGACTGAATAAAGAAAACAACAGTTTGTATAAAAGTATATCGTTGTATAAAAGCATATTGTGGTCCAGTGTGGCTCAGTTGGTAGAAAATGGAGCTTGCAGTGCCCGGGTTGAGAGTTTGATTACCATGGGGGACCAATAAGAAATAAGTATGAAAATGTATGCACTGCATAATTCACTCTGGATAAGAGCATCTGCTAAATTACTAAAATGTAAATGTATCAATCGCGGAAAATTCGTCCCTGGAGAATGCAAGGAAATAGGAGTGCATAATGTAGGAATTACTCTAGCCTTGATTTCCCATCAAAGATCAACCTCTTGAGAAAATGGCCAGTGATTTTATGTGGGTGTTTCACTTCTGCCAAACACATGTGTGTGTGTGCTCGCTCTCTCCCTTAGATGCCCCTCCTTCTCCTCTTCTCTCTCTCTCTTCCCCTCTTCTCTCTAACAAGCATAGAGGGTTAGAGTGCAGAGCAGAGCCAAGCACAGAGTACAATGAGATACATGCGGTTCACAACCCTGTCAGTGCGTTTTTTGGCAAGTCTTGACTCCCATTTCCACTCCATCTCCTCTCTCGCTCGCTCACTCCCTCTCTTTCTCTCCTCCTCCTCTCAGCCTAACTCTGTCCGCCTCCACTTCATGCTGATTCCTCCCTTCATTCTGTTTACCCTCACTAATCTCTCTCTCTCTCTCTGTCCATTAATCAGCATACTCTCTTTCATTCTCCAACTAACTCCTTCCGTCATCTACAGTATTTATTTAAAACACTCTCTCTCTCAATTCAATTTGAATTTCAATTTAAGGGGTTTTATTGGCATGGATAACACATGTTTACATTGCCAAAGCAAGTGAAATAGATAATAAACAAAAGTGAAGTAAATCATAAAAGATTAACAGTAAACATTACACTTACAAAAGTTCCAAAAGAATAAAGACATTTCAAATGGCATATTATGTCTATACACAGGGTTGTAATGATGTGCAAATAGTTAAAGTACAAAAGGGAAAATAAATTAACATAAATATAGGTTGTATTTACAATGGTGTTTGTTCTTCACTGGTTGCCCTTTTCTTTTGGCAACAGGTCACAAATGTTGCTGCTGTGATGGCACACTGTGGTATTTCACCCAATAGATATGGGAGTTGATCAAAATTCGATTTGTTTTCAAATTCTTTGTGGGTCTGTGTAATCTGAGGGAAATATGTGTCTCTAATATGGTCATACATTTGGCAGGAGGTTAAGAAGTGCAGCTCAGTTTCCACCTCATTTTGTGGGCAGTGTGCACATAGCCTGTCTTCTCATGAGAGCCAGGCCTGCCTTCAGCAAACTTTCTCAATAGCAAGGCATTGCTCAGTGGTCAGGTATTCTGCCACTATGTACTCTGTTTAGGGCCAAATAGCATTCTAGTTTGATCTGTTTTTTGGTTAATTTATTCCAACGTGTCAAGTAATTATCTTTTTGTTTTCTCATGATTTGGTTGGGTCTAATTCTGTTGGTGTACTGGGCCTCTGTGGGGTCTGTTTGTATTTATGAACAGAGCCACAGGACCAGCTTGCTTAGGGGACTCTTCTCCATGTTTATTTCTCTCTAGGTGATGGCTTTGTTATGGAAGGTTTGGGAATCGCTTCCTTTTAGGTGGTTGTAGAATTTAACAGCCCTTTTCTGTATTTTTATAATTAGTTGGTATCTGCCTAATTCTGCTCTGCATGCATTATTTGGTGTTTTACGTTGTACACTGAAGATATTTTTGCAGAATTCTGCATGCAGAGTATCAATTTGGTATTTGTCCCAATTTGAGAATTCATTTTGAGAATTCAGACCTCACAACCATAAAGAGCAATAGGTTCTATAACTAATTCAAGTATTTTTAGCCAGAACCTAATTGGTATGTCAAATTTTATGTTCCTTTTGATGGCATAGAAGGCCCTTCTTGCCTTGTCTCTCAGATCGTTCACAGCTTTGTGGAAGTTACCTGTGGCGCTGATGTTTAGGCCGAGGTATGTATCGTTCTTTTGTGTGCTCTAGGGCAACGGTGTCTAGATGGAATTTGTATTTGTGGTCCTGGAAACTGGATCTTTCTTGGAACACCATTATTTTTGTCTTACTGAGATTTACTGTCAGGGCTCAGGTCTGACAGAATCTGTGCAGAAGATCTAGTTGCTGCTGTAGGCCCTCCTTGGTTGGTGACAGAAGCACCGGACCATTAGCAAACAGTAGACATTTGACTTCAGGTCCTGCAGACTGTTCTAGTGCCCTCGCCAATTCGTTGATATATATGTTGAAGAGGGTGGGGCTTAAGCTGCTTCCCTGTCTCACTTCCTGGCCATGTGGAAAGAAATGTGTGTGTTTTTTGCCAATTTTAACCACGCACTTGTTGTTTGTGTACATGGATTTTATAATGTCGTATGTTTTTCCGACCAACCCAATTTTCCATACATTTGTATAGCAGGCCCTCGTGCCAAATTGAGTCGAAAGCTTTTTTGAAAACAAAAGAATGAGGAGACTTTGCCTTTGTTTTGGTTTGTTTGTTTGTCAAGGGTGAATATGTTGTCTGTCGTACGGTAATTTGGTAAAAAGCCAATTTGACATTTGCTCAGTACATTGTTCACGCTGAGGAAATGTATGAGTCTGCTGTTAATGATAATGCAGAAGATTTTCCCAAGGTTGCTGTTGACGCATATCCCACGGTAGTTATTGGGGTCAAATTTGTCTCCACATTTGGGATACCATCAACCCCACAGGCCATTTTGGGTTGGAGGGTTTGTATTCTGTCCTGTAGTTTATTCAATGTAATTGGAGAATCCAATCCAGTTCTGGTACTCTTTAATAGTTGATTCTATGATTTGTATTCGATCATGTATATGTTTTTGCTGTTTGTTCTTTGTTATAGAGCCAAAAAGATTGGAGAAGTGGTTTCTCCATACATCTCCGTTTTGGATACATAACTCTTCGTTTTGTTGTTTGTTTAGAGTTTTCCAATTTTCCCAGAAGTGGTTAGAGTCTGTGGATTCTTCAGTTACATTGAGCTGATTTCTGACATGCTGTTCCTTCTTTTTTGTAGTGTATTTCTGTATTGTTTAAGTGATTCATAATAGTGAAGGCGTAGGCTCGGGTTTTTTGGGTCTCTGTGTTTTTGGTTGGATAGGTTTCTCAATTTCTTTATGTTTTTGCATTCTTCATCAAAGCATTTGTCATTGTTGTTCATTTTCTTGGGTTGTCTGTTTGAAACTTTTAGATTTGATAGGGAAGCTGAGAGGTCAAATATATTGTTTAGGTTTTCTACTGCCAAGTTTACACCTTCACTATTACAGTAAAACATTTTGTCCGGGAAATTGTCTGGAAGGGATTGAATTTGTTGTTGCCTAATATTTTTGGGGTAGATTTCCACACTACTTTCCTGCCATCTACAGCATTTCTTAATACTATGCAATTCCTTCGGCTTTGATGCCTCATGATTGAGCAAAGCTCTGTTCAAGTAGACTGTGATTTTGCTGTGAACTGATAGGGGTGTCAGTGGACTGACTGTGAACGCTCTAAGAGACTCTGGGTTGAGGTCAGTGATAAAGTAGTCTACAGTACTACTGTCAATAGATGAGCTATATGTGTACCTACCATAGGAGTCCCCTCGAAGCCTACCATTGACTATGTACATACCCAGCGTCCGACAGTGCTGCAGGAGTTGTGACCCGATTTTGTTGGTTATGTTGTCGTAGTTGTGTCTAGGGGGGCATATGGGGGAGGGCATGCTGTCACCTCCAGGTAGGTTTTTGTCCCCCTGTGTGCTGTGTGTCAGGTTTCTCTCTCTCTCTCTCTCTCTCTCTCTCTCTCTCTCTCTCTCTCTCTCTCTCTCGCTCTCTCTCTCAATTCAATTCAATTCGCTTTATTGGCATGACGTAACAATGTATATATTGCCAAAGCTTATTTTGGATATTTACAATATAAAAAATAAATAATAATGAGAATCAAAATTGTCAACGGGACAACAGTAACAACAATAACCAAGGGTCAAAATAACCATACATTCAACAATAACAATAGTCATACAGTAGAGGACATGTGCAGGTTGATTGGTCTGTCAGACACTGTCCCTCAACTTATGGCAGGCAGCAATGTAGTGCGCTGCCAACACACAGCTCTCTGCGTCCTCCCCCAACAGGACGGGTAGCCTACTCTCATCAGAGAGGTCTTTGAAACCTTGAATAAGGGTTTCAAATTTGGGGAAATGACACTCTCTAATTGTTTTATATTTTTTACATTTTGTCAGGAAATGCAGCTCCGTCTCAGGTTCTGCTGTTGTGCAGTGGTTGCACAGCCTTTCCTCTACAGGGAGCCAGGTTTTCCTGTGTCTACCCTTCTCAATGGCAAGGCTGTGCTCACTGAGGCTGTACATTGTCAAGGTTTTTCTAAGGTTTTGATCAGTAACCATGGTCAAATATTTAGCCATGGTGTACTGTCGATTTAGGGCCAGATAGCACTGCATTTTGCTTTGTGTTTGTGCTTGTGTTTCCCAATAAGTATTGTAGTTTTGTTTTGACTGTGTTGTAATTTGGTTTATTCTGATTGATTGGATGTTCTGGTCCTGAGGCTTCAGTGTGTTAGTAGAACAGGTTTGTGAACTCATCCCCAGGACCAGCTGGATGAGGGGACTCTTTTCTTTGCTCAGCTCTTGGCATTGCAGGGCTTGGTAATGATATGAGAGGGGGTCACTGTATTTTAGATGTTTCCAAAACTTAATTGCTCTTTTTTTAGTTTTATTATTAGTGGATATTGGCCTAATTCTGCCCTGCATGCATTGTTTGTAGTTTTCCTCTGGACACGTAGGAGAATCTTACAGAACTCTGCATGTAGGGTTTCAATGGGGTGTTTGTCCCATTTGATGAAATCTTGTTTTGCAAGTGGACCCCACACCTCGCTGCCATAAAGTGCAATTGGTTCAATGACATAGTAGAAAGAGGAGGAAGGGAAGCGCTACTAAGGTACACAATAGTAAATGTTGGTAGACAGAAGGTGCTCTTTGGTAAAAGGGTTGAGTTGGTCTTCAAAAAGAAAGGAGGACCAAGGCACTCTTCATATAATTGATTAAAATGCCTTTATTAGTATGGCATGTTCAATAGAAACAATGTTTTTTAAAAACCGACGCGTTTGGGCTGCATGGCCTTCATCAGGGTGTACAAAGAAATAATACAATGTTCTCTGTTTAACAATGACATATTCAATTAGTTTTATCCAAATTTTAATAGGTATTTCAATTTGAATTTGCTTTTTAATGGCGTAGAATGCCCTGCGTGCTTTCTCTCTCAGTTCATTCACTGCCTCATTAAGGTGTCCAGTTGAGCTTATTTTTAAACCTAAGTAATTGTAGTGTGTACAGTACTCTATATATTTTGTACCAATTGAGAACTTTGGTCTAATTCCCTAAGATCTGGATCTTCTCTGGAAAATCATTATTTTAGTCTTTTTGGGGTTTACTGCCAGGGCCCAGGTCTGGCAGTACTGCTCTAGCAGGTCCAGGCTCTGCTGTAGGCCAGGTGCTGTGGGTGACAGCAGACATAGGTCATCTGCGAAGAGTAGGCATTTAACTTCTGAATTGTGGAGACTAACACCAGGGGCTGAGGATTTTTCTAGAATAGTGGCCAATTCGTTAACGTAAATATTGAAGAGTGCAGGGCTCAGATTGCAACCCTGACGAAGGCCCCACCCCTGGTTAAAGAATTTTGTTATTTTCTTACCAATTTTAATGCTGCACGTATTGCCAGTATACATTGATTTAATTATGTCATATGTTTTACCCCCTACACCACTTTCAATAACTTTGTAGAACAGTCCTGTATGCCAAATAGAATCAAATGCTTTTTGGAAGTCGATAAAGCAAGCGTATATTTTGGTATTATTTTGGTGGACATGTTTATCTATCAGGGTGTGTAAGGTGTAAATATGATCAGTTGTGCAATGTTTTGGTATAAATCCAATTTGGCTTTTACTCAAGACATTGTGCTTATTAAGGAAGTTTAGAACTCTTACATTGATGATACTACAGAAAACCTTCCCCAGGTTATTGTTCACACAAATGCCTCTGTAATTGTTAGGGTCAAATTTGTCTCCGTTCTTAAAGATTGGGGTTATGAGTCCTTGATTCCAGATGTCAGGGAAATAACCTACACTCAGGATCAAATTAAACCGTTTTAATATAGCCAATTGAAATTTTGCACTAGTGAGTTTGAGCATCTCATTTAGGATGCCATCAGGTCCGCATGCTTTTTTAAATTTGAGGGCCTGAAGTTTCTTATAGAGCTCCTGTCAGTAATTGGGGAATCCAATGGATTTTGATTGTCCTTTATAGTTTTTTCTAATCCATTCAACTTCTCATGAATTTGGCGTTGTTCTGCGTTTGTGTCAATTTGAACGGTGTTGTAGAGTGTTTTGAAATGGTTTGTCCATATGTCACCATTTTGTATCGCTAATTCCTCTTGTTTAGATTTTTTTAGTTTTTTCCAATTTTGCCAGAATTTGTTTGTGTTTATGGACTCCTCAATTAGTGTCAGCTGCTTGCTGTTGTACTGCGCTTTTTTGGTTCTGAGTGTACGTTTATAGAGTTTTAAAGTCTCACAGTAATGAAGGCGTAATTCACCATTATGTGGGTCTCTGTGCTTTTGGTTGGATAGTGTTCTAAGTTTTTTCCTTATAATTTTACAATCTGCATCAAACCAGTTGTCATCTGTGATTTTTTTTATTAATTTCAATTGTGCTTCTTTTGCTGTTTGCCTGAATATATAGTTGATGTTTCGTACTGCTAGATTGATGCCTTCTTTACTGTGAGTGAATGTGGTATCCAGAAAGTTATCTGAGAGTGTTTGAATATTTTGGTTCCATGTTGCTTTCTGGTAATCTTCTGTGCTGTTTTGGGCCCATCTGTATGAATTTCTGATGTTGTACAGCTTACTGGGCTGTGAATGTGTGGTTGTTTCCATGTCTGTTCTTTTGAGGAACAACGTCATTTGGCTGTGATCAGACAGAGGTGTTAGTGGCTTGACAGTGAATGAGCTGAGAGAGAAAGGGTCCATGTCTGTGATCATATAGTCTACTGTACTGTGGCCAAGAGGTGAGCAGTAGGTGAATCTCCCCAAAGAGTCCCCCCGTAACCTACCATTGACAAAGTACAGACCCAGACTTCTACAGAGCTGCAAAAGATCCCTTCCGTTTTTGTTGACGGTGCTGTCACTGTTGTTTCTTTGGGGGAGATAAAGACAGTTAGAAACAGTATGGCCTGTAATAAAGCTGTCCCCTCGTGTGCTCGTTAGATCAGGTAGTGTTCCTGTGCGCGCATTTGTGTCCACACCACACAGATGAGCACATTTCCCTGGGCCTGGAAATGGCACGTCTCTTCCTCAAGGGCGGGGAAGATCTCCTCTGAGTAATATGGGGATTCTGAGGGTCTCTCTCTCTCTCTCTCTCTCTCTCTCTCTCTCTCTCTCTCTCTCTCTCTCTCTCTCTCTCTCTCTCTCTCTCTCCTCTCTCTCTCTCTCTCTCTCTCTCTCTCTCTCCTCTCTCTCTCTCTCTCTCTCTCTCTCTCTCTCTCTCTCCTCTCTCTCTCTCTCTCTCTCTCTCTCTCTCCTCTCTCTCTCTCTCTCTCTCTCTCTCTCTCTCTCTCTCTCTCTCTCTCTCTCTCTCTCTCTCTCTCTCTCTCTCTCTCTCTCTCTCTCTCTCTCTCTCTCTCTCTCTCTCTCTCATTTCAAATGGGATAGACCTCCCTGTGGCTCAGTTGGTAGAGCATGGTGTTTGCAACGCCAGGGTTGTGGGTTCAATTCCCACGGGGGGCCAGTACGGGAAATAAAAAATGTATGAAATTAATTGAAATGTATGCATTCACTACTGTAAGTCGCTCTGGATAAGAGCGTCTGCTAAATGACTAAAATGTAAGAAATTGGCACCTCCTTTCATCTGTAATATCTCCTCTCTCTTTATAGTCCTCCTTCATTTTTAATTTTTATTATTTTTTTCCTCCTGTTATTTTAGTTTTCAACCGTATCTTTTTTGCAATATTTAACATTTGATTTAAAAAAAATTGGCAAACATTTCCCTCTGCCTCCGACTTCTCTGAGAGAAGAAATGCAACCAACCAACTCTCCATTTCTGGGTCCATGTCTCATCTAACTGAAGACACTGTTTGACTGGCATCAGCTGTACTGTCAGATTCATAGAAAGAGAGAGAGGAGAGAGAGGGGTGATGAGAGAGAGAGAGAGAGAGAGAAAGTGGTCAAGGGAGATAGGAAGTGTGGGAAGAGTGAGAGAGGCAGAGAGAGAGGGAGAAAGAGATAGGGAGAGGGATGGAAAGAGAGAGGGAGTGAGGGATAGAGAGAGACATTTCTAATTCAAAAAGACATGCAGTGTTTCCGTGGCAACGCGGTTTCCATCTAAACGATCTTGCTAAAGACGCCATTAGTGTGAAGAAATATCCACTTACACTCTGTTGCACTGTATGCACACAAACATAAAAACATAGAAACATACAGTATATTTTACATGCACACACACTAACAGACACACACGCTCACACACACGCTCTGTGAAATCACACACAGCCGAGCAATGACTAAAAAACACGAGGTCATTAACAATAGCAATAATTACAGAGCAATTATGTCTATTCTACATTACCTATTTATAGGAATGTTTAATGTGGCATGGGGTGTGACTGTGTGATGAATGGCAGAGTGTGGTAATATTCTTTGTACTGCTACTGTCTCTTTAATGTGTGTGTATGTGTGTATGTGTGTGTGTTTTTTTGTTTAACTATCCTTGTGGGTACCAGAAGTCCTCACAAGGATAGTGAAACAAGGAAAATTGATTTACAAGTTTTTCCTTGTCCCCACAAGGAAAAATTATATTTCAGGCTTAAGGCTTAGGTTTAGGGCTAGGGTTAGAATTAGGGTTAGGGTTAGAATTAAGGTTAGGGTTAGGAGTTAGGGTTAGGTATAGTTTTAGGGTTTTGGGGTTAAGGTTAGGGGTTACGGTTAGGTTTAGGAGTTAGGGTTATGTATAGTTTTATGGTTAGTGTTTTGGGTTTAAGTTTGGTTTAGGATTAAGGTAAGGGTTATGATTAAGCTAAGGGTTAGGTTTAGGTTTGGGTTAGGAGTTAGGGTTAGGTATAGTTTTAGGGTTAGGGTTTTGGGGTTAAGTTCAGGTTTAGGATTAAAGTTAGGGTTATGGTTAGGTTAAGGGTTAAGGTTAGGAGTTAGGAGTTAGGGTTAGGTATAGTTTTAGGGTTAGGGTTTTGGGGTTAAGGTTCGTTTTAGGATTAAGGTTAGGGTTATGGTTAGGTTAAGGGTTAAGGTTAGGATTTAGGGTTAGGAGTTAGGGTTAGGTATAGTTTTAGGGTTAGGGTTTTGGGGTTAAGGTTAGTTTTAGGATTAAGGTTAGGGTTATGGTTAGGTTAAGGGTTAAGGTTAGGAGTTAGGGTTAGGAGTTAGGGTTAGGTATAGTTTTAGGGTTAGGGTTTTGGAGTTACGGTTAGGTTTAGGATTAGGGTTAGGGTTATGGTTAGGTTAAGGGTTCCTGTTGGGGCTAGGGGGCAGTATTTGCACGGCCGGATAAAAAACGTACCCGATTTAAACTGGTTACTACTCTTGCCCAGAAACGAGAATATGCATATAATTAGTAGATTTGGATAGAAAACACTCGAAGTTTCTAAAACTGTTTGAATGGTGTCTGTGAGTATAACAGAACTCATATGGCAGGCCAAAACCTGAGAAGATTCCATACAGGAAGTACCCTGTCTGACAATTTGTTCTCCTTCTGTGGCATCTCTATCGAAAATTCAGCATCTCTGCTGTAACGTGACATTTTCTAAGGCTTCCATTGGCTCTCAGAAGATGCCAGAAAGTGTAATGGGGTGTCTGCAGTCTCTGGGCTAAGTACAGGAGCTCTGTTTGTGAGTGGTCAGGCTGAGAACAGTGACACTGGAGATGCACGTTCATGAGAATTCTCCATTTTCTTCTTTCAGCCTTTGAATGAATACAACGTCGCCCGGTTGAAATATTATCGCTATTTTATGAGAAAAATCGCATAAAAATGTATTTTAAACAGCGTTTGACATGCTTCGAAGTACGGTAATGGAATATTTAGAATTGTTTTGTCACGAAATGCGCTCGCGCGTCACCCTTCGGATACTGACCTGAACGCACGAACAAAACGGAGCTATTTGAATATAACTATGGATTATTTGGAACCAAAACAACATTTGTTGTTGAAGTAGAAGTCCTGGGAGTGCATTCTGACGAAGAACAGCAAAGGTAATCCAATTTTTCTTATAGTAAATCTGAGTTTGGTGAGGGCCAAACTTGGTGGGTGTCAAAGTAGCTAGCTGTGATGGCCGGGCTATGTACTCAGAATATTGCAAAATGTGCTTTCGCCAAAAAGCTATTTTAAAATCTGACACTGCGATTACATAAAGGAGTTCTGTATCTATAATTCTTAAAATAATTGTTAGGTATTTTGTGAACGTTACTCATGAGTAATTTAGTAAATTCACCGGAAGTTTTCGGTGGGTATGCTAGTTCTGAACATCACATGCTAATGTAAAAAGCTGGTTTTTGATATAAATATGAACTTGATTGAACAAAACATGCATGTATTGTATAACATAATGTCCTAGGAGTGTCATCTGATGAAGATCATCAAAGGTTAGTGCTGCATTTAGCTGTGGTTTTGGTTTTTGTGACATATATGCTTGCTTTGAAAATGGCTGTGTGATTATTTTTGGCAGGGTACTCTCCTGACATAATCTAATGTTTTGCTTTTGCTGTAAAGCCTTTTTGAAATCGGAAAATGTGGTTAGATTAACGAGAGTCTTATCTTTCAAATGGTGTAAAATAGTCCTATGTTTGAGAACTTTGAATTATGACATTTTGTGGTTTTAAATTTGGCGCTCTGATTTGTCACTGGCTGTTGAATAGTGTGGGACGATTTCGTCCCACGTACCCTAGAGAGGTTTTAAGGGTTAAGGTTAGGGTTAGGGTTTAGGGAAAATAGGATTTTGGATGGGAATCAATTATTTGGTCCCCAGAAGGATAGCAATACAAAACTGTGTGTGTGTGTGTGTGTGTGTGTGTGTGTGTGTGTTATACTGCGGTTAATTCCTCTCTTAGTAATTAAGCTGGAGGGGCCAAATGCTCTTGTTGTGTGTGTGCCAGCCCGGAGCCCAGTTTTGTGATGGCACGGTACGGTTGATGATTCAATGGGCAGCATCTTTTACAGAGTGTCTTGTCACAACAACAGCTGAGATATACTTATGTCAGTGCGTCATCGCCTCGCTCTGTCAGAACACAGTCCCAGGTCCCCTGTCACATTTACATACTAGCCAAAGCCACTAAGGGCCCCCAGCTGTCTGTCTGATGCTGGAGGGGGGCTCTGGTGTGGATCTAGAAACTGTGTGTAATTGTTGTTCAAAATATTTCAACACAATGGACCAATTGCAACAACTGATGGCCACTATATTATCTCCAGCTGATCTCTGATTAAACCATCAATACGAGCTAAAATCTCCATCATAGCTGATCTCAATTGCAACCATCATCCAGCCCCGATTCACTGCTCCATAATTGGATGTTGGAGTTATCTTTAAGTCCGGATCGCAACCAATGGTTTTCAAGATGATTTCATCATGTGGTGAGTATTATTATCAGACCATTTTAATCTTGCTATTTGAGCAGACTAAGGGGGATTTATCTATTTGACAATCATTCCGTACAACTGAAATAAATTATTTCATTACAATTTATGTAATCCCTGAATGACTTGACTTTTCTTATAAAAACATGGCTGTTTTTCATCAAGAGGATAAAGGGAAATATTCCTAACTAGCTACACATTTGACATTTGAAACTAAATTGTGATTGTGCTGTGTTTTGAATCAAATGATATTGTATTGTAATAAAGTTACACAAAGTTGCACAAATTATATCATAATTGTGTATTTTTTTTCTAATCGTGTTCGGCTGGTAGTGAAGAGTAACTTTTCCTATGTTGTGTGGATAGTGGAAATGACTTCTTTACTTGTAGAAATGTGATAACACTGAATAAACCTTTATATGTTTTTACAGGACAACAAGGCCAGTAGGCCTACTGTGGCATATTTGATTTTATTGAAGAAACAATGTCTGAATTGGAAAGAAATGTGGCAGGGAGAGTCGTTCCTTACTTTCTGGAAGTTGTTATCCTAACCAGAGAAACAGACAATGACTGTTTTCCATGCCATTTCCGCTGTCTAGCATCAAGCCGGCTTGACTGAAACGTTGATTAATGTTCACTGTCCCTGTAGAAATACACACACCCAAACACCATAAGCGCATCAGATCAGCTGGTCTGCTAGTTTTATTCCGCAGTTTTTCGTAATCAGGTTGATTTTAGCTTGGAGCTCCACGGAACCTCCCGTTAGTAGAGTGTTAAGAAACTCATCTGTAACCTGCAGGTAACCTCTCAGTCGAATAGTCTTCCAATCTACAGTAAAAGTATTAGAAGACTTCCTCCAATAAAGGAAAGAAGCTACGGTATTTACTGTACACACAGCTACTGGATAGCGCTATACGCTAGACAACTGAAGGAAGTAGCATTCATTCCCACCCAGTTCTTTATATTTACAACAGCATCTTCCCGATATGGGGGGGGGTGCTTGCTTGCGTGCGTGCGTGCGTGCATGTTTGCGTGCGTGCGTGCGTGCGTGCGTGCATGTGCGTAGAGGTGTGTGTGCATGCATGCACGTGCGTGTGTGTGCATGGATTTGTGTCTCTGCGCATCTGTCTCGGGTGTGTGTGTGTGTCTAGAATGCTCGCTTCTGCTTTGATGCAGAACAGAGGATACGATGGAGAGACCCCTTCAGTCAAAACGCAGACAGACAGGCAGACAGGCAGGCAGACAGGCAAACAGGCAGGCAGACAGACAGGCAGACAGACAGGCAGACAGACAGACAGGCAGACAGGCAGGCAGACAGAGAGTCTGACGCTCCCCTCTGAGTGTCTATTGAATAAACACGCTGTCTGTGACAACACACTACAGGGGCTAACAGCTGCACAGCCACCTCTCTCAGCCCACACTGATCCGCACTAATGTACAGTCATCTACTCACGCTGGTGTGTGTGTGTCTTTTGCTGAGGGTCTTTTAAGATTAATTTATTTGGAATACCAAAGCCTGTGCTGAATGAGGGATGTGTGTGTATGTGTGTGTGAGAGAGAGAGAGAGAGAGAGAGAGAGAGAGAGAGAGAGAGAGAGAGAGAGAGAGAAAGACAGAGAGAGAGAGACACATAGAGAAAGAGAGAGAGACAGAGAGAGATATATAGAGAGATAGAGAGAGAGAGAGAGCTAATACATTGAGTAGAGGCGGTGTTTGAGGCAGTCTGAAGGAATAGTATTAAATACGGGGAGAAAAGAGAGAGGAGGCGAGTTCTGGGTATTTACTCAGGGAGAGAGAGGAAAGGTTGAGTTTGCTCTAATTGACTAGCGCAGGGGAGGGCAATCATTTACATTCATCACAGAGGCTCACTTTGTTTAGAGGGAGGGAGGGAGGGAGGGAGGGAGGGAGGGAGGGAGGGAGGGAGAGAGGGAGAGAGGGAGAGAGGGAGGGAGGGAGGGAGGGGAAAATCATATTCCTGTCTGATCGAGTTTCTCTCATTCATCAACACCCCCCTGACGTGCAGGATGTGTGTGTGTGTGAGAGAGTGTCTGTCTGTGACAGTTGGTGTCTGTAGAAGCAGCAGAGCCTGTCATCTCCTGCTCAGTGGTCTTTGTCTACAGTATGTGGAGAGCAGTGACACCCTGATGAGTGGCACGTTCATTGACACACACACTGTTGCTGCTGCTTATAATTCAGGCCCCGTCCAATAGTAATAATCATCCTAACCTTCGCTCACACACCACCCAGCAGTAAGGACTCACACCTCCCTCTGTGAGCTCACACCCTATTCAGCTACTGGAAGTGTCTAATACACTGACTGACCTCCATTTATCTACACTACATAGAATTCAATGATATTGTATGCTGCACATTAACACTACGACGTAGGTAGTTATGGACACTACTATTCATCAAGTGTAACAACCCTATTCATCTACATTGGATAGAACTAGGGGCTGGGAATTGTTGGGGACATCGCGATACGATATTATCACAATATGTATTGTGATTCTCATGATTCTCACGACTCTATATTACTCTGTATTGTGATTCAATACTGCGATTTCATTGCGATTTGATGTTCCAAGCATATTGCTCTCTGCTGCAGAGAGAGAAGAGAGAGGCATGAAAACATTTGTTTGGATCAGTCAGGGAAATAAAAGTGCTGAAAACATGTTGGCTCAGTATTTAAAAAGAAGATGGAGAACAAGCTATAAGATGAAAAATAGTGTCGTTTTGGCGCAGGTAACTATCACTAGCCAATGCTGTTCTTGTACACTGTGGACTAACACTATGGGGTGTATACTCATTAACACTGTATTGAACACTGTATTAAGGGGTTTTAATTGGCAGCTGTGATTAACAAATCGTACATTCAAATTAGATAAATAACAGCTGTGACAAAAGGAAAACAGACGAACATTTAACGTGATAATTTGCTGTTTCAGGGAAGAGAATATGACAAACGTTCTCACTTGTCATGCAAACGTATCAAAGGCGACATAGCTGATTTGCATTTAATCCCAAACACTGTATGCTTTGAATTAAGTTGGGAATCAAAACAGCTGGCCGTTGTCAGAGAAAAACGATCTGCTGTCACGAGAAGCAGACAGAGAATGTCGTTAGATTTGAATTATCTGTCATCGTTTCTCATTTAATTGCATCACATGGTAATTATCACGCCTGACATTCACTAAACAGAGAAAGGCCAGATAGTCATTATTACAATGAGGGAATGTATCAGAATGGTCCATGCCAGGCAGACACGCTAAAACCTTTAGTCAACTGTTGAAAGTCCACACACAATATCACTGACCCCATCAAGGACATGATTAGACATTTAAAAGAAAAAAGGAAAGGTGCAAGAGAGAAGGCAGGAGAATATGAATGGGGTTTAACAGAGAAAGAGAGAAGGCAGGAGAATATGAATGGGGTTTAACAGAAAAAGAGAGAAGGCAGGAGAATATGAATGGGGTTTAACAGAAAAAGAGAGAAGGCAGGAGAATATGAATGGGGTTTAACAGAGAAAGAGAGAAGGCAGGAGAATATGAATGGGGTTTAACAGAAAAAGAGAGAAGGCAGGAGAATATGAATGGGGTTTAACAGAAAAAGAGAGAAGGCAGGAGAATATGAATGGGGTTTAACAGAAAAAGAGAGAAGGCAGGAGAATATGAATGGGGTTTAACAGAAAAAGAGAGAAGGCAGGAGAATATGAATGGGGTTTAACAGAAAAAGAGAGAAGGCAGGAGAATATGAATGGGGTTTAACAGAAAAAGAGAGAAGGCAGGAGAATATGAATGGGGTTTAACAGAAAAAGAGAGAAGGCAGGAGAATATGAATGGGGTTTAACAGAGAAAGAGAGAAGGCAGGAGAATATGAATGGGGTTTAACAGAAAAAGAGAGAAGGCAGGAGAATATGAATGGGGTTTAACAGAAAAAGAGAGAAGGCAGGAGAATATGAATGGGGTTTAACAGAAAAAGACAACGAACAGTGGCGAAAGCGTAAGGAAATAGGGGAATGTGAACGCTGACAGAGTTGAAGAGAAGGACAGATTAGAGAACAACAAGAGAGTGAGACTGTAGACAATGATTGGAGTCAGGAGGGAGGGATGGGACTCTGGCCTTGTATTAGTGGAGACCTCAGCCCTGACTGTGGGGAGGCAGTCACACACACACACACACACACACACACACACACACACACACACACACACACACACACACACACACACACACACACACACACACACACACACACACAGGCCTCTCTCAGCCACTGACTATCTTAATGGTCCCTTGACTGCACTCCATATTGAGATGGATTAAAGCTGCACCTCTGGGACATGGCCAGACCGTGGCCCTATACAGCATCCTAATACGCTGTGGGGGGTGGAGAGAAACCTACAGATGTACCATCTTAATTTGAGCCAATTTGCTACAGCAGGAAAATTATCCTACAGCAACAGGAAATGTGAATAATTATGTGGATTATAATTTTATGGACATTTTTGTAGGGATTGATACATTTTCATTAGGGCAAAACAAGTTAGACATTTCTAAGTGGAGATTGCAAACTTCAGAATCCTTTTTAAAACTACAAGTTAGCATTTCCTGATCAAATGAAGATCCTACATCTGTAATGGAGAGAACGATACAGGACAGAAGATGACAGCAAGAGGATGCATTGTGAAAGATGATTCATTTGGACGGATGAAGGAGAATGAATAGAGTGTGTTGCTTGTGTATTCTTCAGGTTGTGTTCATGTTGAGAGAAACTGATAAATCAAATAGGACACTCGATTAGGGCTTCTTTGTCACGTCTCTTCCTTTTCCCCTCAATACCTCTGTCTACTTCAATGAAATGTTGAGTCACAATATTTTAAATCAGGACAATTGCGACACTGGGAAAAGTGAGAGAGGGACACTAAGAGAGACAGAAATGAAGAAGTGAATCGACGAATAACGTAGTGACTCAGAAAGAGAGTGAGCGAGTTGTCATTGCTGAGTTAGAAAAAACAACTAGAGAAGGGTGGCGGCCGTTTCACATACAGTTAGTGCAGGTAGCTTGATTTGAATTCTCTCCATCTTTTGGGATTGCTCCTAATTGCAACACAGGGCATTATGAAGAGACAGTACCTTATCCCATCATGTAGAACTGAACAGCATAATGGGAAACACGGTCCTAAAAACCACAGATTGGAACAGAGAATAATGGAACTGAACAATTGAACAGAACAATGGAAGTGGATCCGTGGCCAGTCACAGTCAGGGGCTGCGGCGTCACGGCGACAGATTAGCTATGTCCCAAGCTTCTTAGCAAACGGTTGGTAAAAGTGTGTGGGTTTTGGCTAGAAGGGACAACAGGTTATTTTAGAAATGAGCTGAATTTATGTAACAGGTTAGGAAAACTTTCATAGCAGGTTAGGAGAATTAACGTAGCAGGTTGGGAGAATTAGGTTACATTTTGGGAAACGGTTAGGGTTAGCTAAAATGAAAGAAAAAAAATGTTGATGTCAATTTGACATAATCTCTATTCTTTAGAGCCATGACCGAGTGGTGCCAACTGGTGGTGGTGGAGGATCCAATGACCGAGTGGTGCTAACTGGTGGTGGTGGAGGATCCAATGACCGAGTGGTGCCAACTGGTGGTGGTGGAGGATCCAATGACCGAGTGGTGCTAACTGGTGGTGGTGGAGGATCCAATGACCGAGTGGTGCCAACTGGTGGTGGTGGAGGATCCAATGACCGAGTGGTGCTAACTGGTGGTGGTGGAGGATCCAATGACCGAGTGGTGCCAACTGGTGGTGGTGGAGGATCCAATGACCGAGTGGTGCTAACTGGTGGTGGTGGAGGATCCAATGACCGAGTGGTGCCAACTGGTGGTGGTGGAGGATCCAATGACCGAGTGGTGCTAACTGGTGGTGGTGGAGGATCCAATGACCGAGTGGTGCCAACTGGTGGTGGTGGAGGATCCAATGAACTGGAAGACAACTGGGTCTACTACAGGCTCACTAACCCCCACACTCTTACAGGAAGTCTAAAGCCCTTACAGGCTCACTAACCCCCACACTCTTACAGGAAGTCTAAAGCCCTTACAGGCTCACTAACCCCCACACTCTTACAGGAAGTCTAAAGCCCTTACAGGCTCACTAACCCCCACACTCTTACAGGAAGTCTAAAGCCCTTACAGGCTCACTAACCCCCACACTCTTACAGGAAGTCTAAAGCCCTTACAGGCTCACTAACCCCCACACTCTTACAGGAAGTCTAAAGCCCTTACAGGCTCACTAACCCCCACACTCTTACAGGAAGTCTAAAGCCCTTACAGGCTCACTAACCCCCACACTCTTACAGGAAGTCTAAAGCCCTTACAGGCTCACTAACCCCCACACTCTTACAGGAAGTCTAAAGCCCTTACAGGCTCACTAACCCCCACACTCTTACAGGAAGTCTAAAGCCCTTACAGGCTCACTAACCCCCACACTCTTACAGGAAGTCTAAAGCCCTTACAGGCTCACTAACCCCCACACTCTTACAGGAAGTCTAAAGCCCTTACAGGCTCACTAACCCCCACACTCTTACAGGAAGTCTAAAGCCCTTACAGGCTCACTAACCCCCACACTCTTACAGGAAGTCTAAAGCCCTTACAGGCTCACTAACCCCCACACTCTTACAGGAAGTCTAAAGCCCTTACAGGCTCACTAACCCCCACACTCTTACAGGAAGTCTAAAGCCCTTACAGGCTCACTAACCCCCACACTCTTACAGGAAGTCTAAAGCCCTTACAGGCTCACTAACCCCCACACTCTTACAGGAAGTCTAAAGCCCTTACAGGCTCACTAACCCCCACACTCTTACAGGAAGTCTAAAGCCCTTACAGGCTCACTAACCCCCACACTCTTACAGGAAGTCTAAAGCCCTTACAGGCTCACTAACCCCCACACTCTTACAGGAAGTCTAAAGCCCTTACAGGCTCACTAACCCCCCACACTCTTACAGGAAGTCTAAAGCCCTTACAGGCTCACTAACCCCCACACTCTTACAGGAAGTCTAAAGCCCTTACAGGCTCACTAACCCCCACACTCTTACAGGAAGTCTAAAGCCCTTACAGGCTCACTAACCCCCACACTCTTACAGGAAGTCTAAAGCCCTTACTGGTCAATTGTAGCTCATAATACCAGTAATCAATCAGTCATTCATTTGGTTGACAGGAGGTTTGGGGAAATATAGGCCATATATACCATATAGGCTACTAGGCTGTCTATAGGGTGTTTACAGTCTTCTGGTTTTGAAAGAAAGGTTAAGGTACCACTTTAAACAAACTACAACTTATAAAGGCTTGATAGGGCATTCATGAAGTCTTGGTAAACCCTCTATAAGATGAATCTATGCTTCAGACTATATTTATATTTCTTTAATCTGAGTGTTTAAAAATCTGTAATACATGAGAGCTAGAATAAATGTTGTATGAAGTGGGTACCAGAAGTGAGAAATGATATCAGGGAGCAGACTTCTCTGGGCAGCTTGTTTCACAGAAAGCAAACTGCGGTCTAATCCCCCAAAACACAATGCAAGGTCATTATCATTCAACCCCAACACACACACACACACACACACACACACACACACACACACACACACACACACACACACACACACACACACACACACACACACACACACACACACACACACACACACACACACACACACACACACACACACACACACACACACCGGATACACACCAACACTCCAACACAGACATACACACACCGCTTAACTCCACACAGTAGAAAGCTCATTAGCCAGTGGAGTATGATAATGAGAATAAGGTCCAGTATTGTGTCCAATTGAAACACATTGCATCAGTGTAAATGAATGAAAGAATAACACTGACTGTGTGTGTGTTTGTTTGTGTATGTGTGCGTGTTGGCAGCAGTGTACATGAATGGCAGAAATAGGAGCGACGTGTGGGTGTGTGCATTGTTTTGTGTATAATCGGGCTACCTGCACCTGTCACTGGCTCACTGATCCACTCTAATAGGCCATTCAGTAGGAAAAGAGGGACACATACAGCGCAGGGTACGGGTAAGGTATTCTAAGCACATAACGGACCAATCACATCCTCTTATTTGCTCCGTGGCTTTTTGAGGCGAACACAATGGATTCCGTTCACAGTGCTTCTGGCGCTGAAATGGACATGCATGACGCGAGATCGGAATGACATTTTTTCTGGAAATCAATTGTTCAGTGGCTGAATACTGTATTTGGAAATCTGTTTGGCAGCATAACAAATGGCAGCTTGTTCCCTATATGATGCACTACCTTTGACCAGAGCCCTATGGACCTTGGTCAAACACTACATGAGAATAGGGTGCCATTTGGGACATAGACGTTGCATCTTAAAAATCAAGCTGTTTGTCCTATACCGGGACCCAGAGTGAGAGGTTAGGGGAGGTTTAGACAGGAGAGTTAGAATATATTACTGGGAATGGTGTTGGAATAGATTACTGGTAATGGTGAGGTCTATATGACCTATTGGGACCCAGAGTGAGAGGTTAGGGGAGGTTTAGACAGGAGAGTTAGAATAGATTACTGGGAATGGTGTTGGAATAGATTACTGGTAATGGTGAGGTCTATATGACCTATTGGGACCCAGAGTGAGAGGTTAGGGGAGGTTTAGACAGGAGAGTTAGAATATATTACTGGGAATGGTGTTGGAATATATTACTGGTAATGGTGAAGTCTATATGACCTATTGGGACCCAGAGTGAGAGGTTAGGGGAGGTTTAGACAGGAGAGTTAGAATAGATTACTGGGAATGGTGTTGGAATATATTACTGGTAATGGTGAAGTCTATATGACCTATTGGGACCCAGAGTGAGAGGTTAGGGGAGGTTTAGACAGGAGAGTTAGAATAGATTACTGGGAATGGCGTTGGAATAGATTACTGGTAATGGTGAAGTCTATATGACCTATTGGGACCCAGAGTGAGAGGTTAGGGGAGGTTTAGACAGGAGAGTTAGAATAGATTACTGGGAATGGCGTTGGAATAGATTACTGGTAATGGTGAGGTCTATATGACCTATTGGGACCCAGAGTGAGAGGTTAGGGGAGGTTTAGACAGGAGAGTTAGAATAGATTACTGGTTATGGTGGGGCCTTGATAGATGATTGACCCAACAACCTGAAGGGAACTGAGGTTTTCATGTTGCGCTTGCACTCACACGCAGCATGTAGGGACAAAAGCACACACGCCCACACGCCCACACGCACACATGCACACATGCACACAGAATCACAGTTCATACAACTCCCCCACATGACTCTATAGGCTTCATGTTCCATCTCACCCACACACATCTCTCTCGCCATCTGAGAACTCTCTCTCTGTGCTTCCTCCATCTTTCTTTCCCTTTCCAGCCTCCTCCTTTTCATATTTACATATCCGGTGCAGTAATGTGCACCAAATCCCTTATTTCCAAAACATCTACCACAACAACTTCTCATCTATTCTCCATCAGTCCCCATCCCTCCATCTCTCTTTCTCCATCCCTCCCTCCATCTCTCCAGTCAGTTCCATCCCCCATCCCTCTGTTCCAGGTTTAGCCTGTACACGACCTCACACTACCTACCCCCATGACCAGCGCATTTTGGCTTCATCCTTCCATTCTATCCCTTCCTTTTTTCAGAGGCTCAGAAAAGAAACATGCCTACCTTCCTCTGCAGCTGTCCTTATATATATATATATATATAGAAATGTATAAGCATGGGGTTTCCATGCCAACCGTATCAGCCGCATTCAGCCTTCAGTTCCGTGTTCTGTGTGTGTGTGTGTGTGTGTGTGTGTGTGTGTGTGTGTGTGTGTGTGTGTGTGTGTGTGTGTGTGTGTGTGTGTGTGTGTGTGCGCATGCGTGCGTGCGTGCGTGTGTGAGTGCGTAAAACGGAGAGAGAGAGAGCATCAGGGAGAGGGAAGGAAAAAAGGAAAAGGGAAGCAAGTGAGTAGTAATTACTAAGAAAAGAGAGAAAAGATTCCAATATGTCTTCAGTTTTCATCTCTTCACATCTCTCTCTCTACCTGTCCTTCCCTCTCTCTAATAGGCCTTTAACATGTGTTTTTCCCCTCCTGACTTGTATTGTTGTCCTGGGCATGTGTCTCATCGTCCCTGTCAGTCCCTGTCAGTTCCTGTCAGTCTGTGTTGGTGCCCTCTGTCTATCTGTCAGTTTTTAAATAGGGTAATTATATGTTGAGTAGAATCCTCTTCCTCCCTCACACCCACACACATATTCTAGATAATTTCATAAACCTATCTCTCTGTGTGTTACACATTCTCTCTCTCTCTCTCTCTCTCTCTCTCTCTCTCTCTCTCTCTCTCTCTCTCTCTCTCTCTCTCTCTCTCTCTCTCTCTCTCTCTCTCCGACTCTCTATTCCTCTCGGCCTTTGCAATTTTTTCTGTGGTTATTTTTGTAGTGTGCCTATTGCTGTGGTCTTGCCTTTCTTTTTCAGAGAACCATTTTCAGTGAATTACCTTTTTTTCTCTCTCTCTCTCAGTCTCTCTCACTTTCCTCTGAGAGGCTTGTTTCTCAGATTAATGTCTGTTTGCAAACCCCAAGTTGACCTTTGCTAACAGCCTCAGACCTTTGTAAAAGACCATCTCACAGTCAGTGGTTGTTTGAATTCAATCTTGTTTGATTTGAGTTGTTTTCATGTGATCCATTAAACCGAGTTCAGGGGGTTCACAGAGACACAGATGTATTTTAGTCTCCCTCTGATTTTGGTCACAGTACTAAACAGGTACATAGAAGACAGTGATATCTTCTAAGGATGTTTGAAGTCTTCAAAACTGTCTCCAACTTTCTAATTTCTTCTCTTTTAACTAAAAGGAGGCTTTTTGCTGTTGTCGTGTGTCACGCCCAGACCTTAGAGATCCTTATTATTCTCTATGTTTGGTTAGGTCAGGGGGTGACTCGGGTGGGAAAGTCTATGTTTTCTATTTCTTTGTTTTTGGCCGAGTGTGGTTCCCAATCAGAGGCAGCTGTCTATCGTTGTCTCTGATTGGGGATCATATATAAGTTGTCATTTTCCTTTTGGGTTTTTGTGGGATCTTGTTTTCTGTTTAGTGTCCGTGCCTGACAGAACTGTGCGCTTTCGTTTTCGTTTTCGCCTTTTGGTATTTTGTTTAAGTGTTTTGTGGATAAAGGAATCATGAACACTTTCCACGCTGCGCTTTGGTCTACTTTTCCTACCACCAACGAGAGTCATTACATCGTGACTTGACTTTAACCTTAATCTGAAGACTGTTGTTTATCTATTTAACTAACTATTTTTAATTGTTACCTGACTAAATTCATCATGTAACAATTAACTCATTATGATCTGGGGCACCACGAGAGCAGTTCTTTAAAGAGTTACCATCTCCCGAATTAAACTCTAAAAGGTCTTTACCGATCACATCTATAAACAGTCAACTTATTAATCATAACCTTGTATTATATCAACATTCTGAACAGTCGTAACCTCCTTGCATCTGCAAAAACCTGGGCATGACTTATGATTCAATACTACACAAATTGGTTTAATTATTTATTTACTAGCTAATTAAATGGGAACACAGAATAAACACTTTGCACCGGTTATTGACTGGAGACGTAATACGCTGAAAACAGATCCCTAGCGGAATGTCAACAACATTTATGATTGTTAAAGAAGAGATGGAGAGGGAGAGAGAGAGGGACAGTGTCACATTCTGATCTGTTTCACGTGTCTTTGTGCTTGTCTCCACCCCCCCACCAGGTGTCTCCTATTTCCCCCCATTAACCCCTGTGTATTTATACCTGTATTTATACCTGTTGCCAGTTCGTCTTGTCCCACCAAGTCCTGTCCTACCAGTGTTTCCTGTGCTCTAGTTTTGTTTTTCCTAGTCTTCCCAGTTCTGACCTTTCTGCCTGTCTTGACCCTGATCCTGCCTACCGTCCTGTACCTGCCTGTTTCTGATTTCGATTCTGACTTTTTGCCTGCCTTGACTTCCATTTTGCCTGCCGCATGTACTATAATAAACTCTGAGACTCGTACTCTCCGCCTCCTGTGTCTGCATCTGGGTCTTAGCCTGAGCCGTGATAGAGCACCAGTGTATGCGGAAGTGCGCACAATCTCGCCCATGCGCACGCACAGTCCGGTGCGAGTGATCCCAGCCCCTCGCAAGTGCCGTGCTAGAGTGGGCATCCAGCCGGGTAGGAGTATGCCTGCACAGCACATCTGGCCACCAGTGCGCCTCCTAGGCCCAGGCTACCCTACGCCTGCTCTACGCCTCCTCTGCACAGCCCAGTTTGCCCTGTGCCAGCACTCCACTCGTGCAGGGCTACTGTTACCATCCAGCCAGGACGGGTTGTGCAGGCGGTGCGCTCCAGACTGTCGGTGCCACCCTCCCTTCCCTCCCTTTAGTTAGGGGATTATTTTTGTGTTGGGGTTTATTTATTTTTATTTTTTTGTTGTTTAAGGTGCATCCGGGGTCTGCACCTTTGGGGGGGGGGTACTGTCATGTCCTGACCAGTAAAGGGGCTGTTTGTTATTGTAGTTTGGTCAGGGCGTGACAGGGGGTGTTTGTTTAGGGTGTTTCGGGGTTTTTTGGGTTATGTTCTATCTTAGTGTATTTCTATGTTATTTCTAGTTGGTCTATTTCTATGTGGTGTTTATTGGGTTGACCTTCAATTGGAGGCAGCTGCTTCTCATTGCCTCTGATTGAAGGTCCTATTTATAGGGGTGTTTGTTCTATGGGGGTGTATGGGTAGTTATTCCTGGTTTAGTGTTTGTTGCACCTGACGGGACTGTTTGGAGTCGTTTGTTTTGTATACGTGTTTATTTTGTTTTTCCTTCTTCAAATTAAAAAAGAAGATGAGTATACATTTTCCCGCTGCATTTTGGTCTACTCCTTACGACAATCGTGACAGTCTAACTGAAGTTATTCATTGCAAACCTGATCTGACCTATTTGGATTTTCGTGGACGGTCCTGACACTGTCCAACTAACTCACACAACCCAGACAGAAAAGCCACTGCCTTGGTGCCTCCATTTTGAAGCTGAAGTAAACGAAGTAGATGAGAACTGATGCAGACTCTCCAAAAGCAAGTCAAAACATCCTCAAAGAAAGACAAATCACCATCTAACACTCAGAGACTTCTACAAGACTTTCCATTATGTTCAATGGCCTAATCTCATCAATCATTTCTAAGCCTGTATAGATACATCACATTCACTAAAGTATTTATATGGTTCATTGGTCTGTTATTACTGGGTACATTACAATTCAAAAGTAGGCCGCAACTGGCCCAAAGTCAGGGCATGCTAGATTTCATCACATCATCAAAATACATAATTACAGTTGGCATGATGCATTTAGCTTCATATGATGCAAAACGCAGCATCATATGATTCAAAATTGTAACGATGTGTGCTGTGTAACGATGCGTCGCAAAGCAAGTTCAGGGAGTGAGTGTTTTAATAAATAAACACAACATAATAAAAACACGAACAACGCACAGACATGAAACAGAAAGAGAAACAATGACGCCTGGGGAAGGAACCAAAGGGAGTGACATATAGGGCAGGTAAACAAGGAGGTGATGGAGTCCAGGTGAGTCTGATGATGCGCAGCTGCGCGTAACGATGGTGACAAGTGTGCACCATAACGAGCAGGCTGGTGACCTAGAGGCCGGAGAGGGAGCACACGTGACATTACCCCCTGCCCAACTTGCGGCTCCAGCCACAGGACACTGACCAAATTGACGATCCCGGGGATCAGGAGCGGACCAGTCAACTCTGCTGAGGTGCTGAAAACCTGTCAGTCTCAGCATGGCGACCAAGAGCACCAGAGAGAGAGCATACGTGACGGTACCCCCTCCCCGGCGCGTTCGGCTCCAGCCGCAGGACGCTAACCAAAGGGACAATCCCGGGGATCCGGAGCGGACCGCTCGCTTCTGCTGAAGCGCACAAACCGGACTAACCGGCTGAGGCGTGAGAGCCTGATGAGCCGGCTGAGACCTCCCCGGTTGCCTCGGCCTCCCAGGTAGCTCCGGTTCGGACACCCGGACCAGACATCACCTCCAACACAAAATAATTTAAATCACCCCCTGATGCTTCTCTTTGGTGAGGCGTCATTCTGTAACGATGTGTGCTGAGAGTTGGGAAGCAAGTTCAGGGAGTGAGTGTTTTAAAACTTCTTTGGGATAGGGGGTGGTATTTTGACGTCAGGATGAAAAGCGTGCCCAAAGTAAATTGCCTGCTACTCAGGCCCAGAAGCTAGGATATGCATATATATGGTAGATTTGGATAGAAAACACTCTAAAGTTTCTATAACCGTTGAAATAATGTCTGTGAGTATAACAGAACTGAAATGGCAGGCGAAACCCCGAGGACAAACCATCAACAACAAAAAACATTCAGCTTACCACTGATTTCAATGCCTGGCACTTTTATAATAGGGTGAAATCGTCCCCGATTGCAGTTCCTAGGGCTTCCACTAGATGTCAACAGCCTTTAGAAAGAGTTTTAGGCTGGTTTTTGGAAAAATTAGGGAGAAGTTGTAGTTTTTCTAAGTGGCTCCCATTTTGGCTGTAGTTTTCAAGCGCATGGCCGAGACAGCGCGTTCTTTTTGTTTATCTCCGGTAAAGACAATTACGGTTCTCCGTCTTAAATATTATTGATTATTTGCGTATTAGGGTACCTAAGGACTGATTATAAACGTTGATTGACTTGTTTGGATAAGTTTATTGGTAACGTTTGGGATTCATTTTGTATGCATTTTGAAAGAGGGAAACCGAGTGTATTATTGACTGAAGCGCACCAGCTAAACTGAGTTTTTATGGATAGAAAAAAAGGACTTTATTGAACAAAAGGACCATTTGTAATGTAACTGGGACATTTTGGAGTGCCAACAGAAGAAGATCTTCAAAGGTAAGGTATATATTATATCGCTATTTCTGACTTTCGTGTCGCAACTCCCTGGTTGAAAATGATTTGTTATGCATTTGTGTGCTGGACGCTGTCCTCAGATAATCGCAAGGTTTGCTTTCGCCGTAAAGCCTTTTTGAAATCTGACACCTTGGCTGGATTAACAAGTTAAGCTATATTTTGTTGTATTGCACTTGTGATTTCATGAAAGTTTAATATTTATAGTAATTAAATTAGAATTTCGAGCTCTGCAATTTCACTGGATGTTGGCCATGTGGGACGCTAATGTCCCACCTATCCCAAAGAAGTTTTAACAAATAAACACAACATAATACAAAATAAGAAACACGAACAATGCACAGACATGCCACAGGAACAGAAACAATACCGCCTGGGGAAGGAACCAAAGGGAGTGACATATATAGGGCAGGTAATCAAGGAGGTGATGGAGTCCAGGTGAGTCTAATGACGCGCAAGTGCGCATAACGATGGTGACAGGTGTGCGCCATAACGAGCAGCCTGGTGACCTAGAGGCCGGAGAGGTAGCACACGTGACAAAAATGCATCCTACTAGCTGTATTTATGTATTTTTAAAGTTATATATCTTGAAAACTTGACTGCTGTCATGCAAATCATTTTGGGACTAAATCAACAATGGACTAATAAAACAAATGCCAAAATATAGTTTTTGGCTGGAGTTTTCCTTTAAGTCAAATCTGACAAAGCTCTTATTTAACTTGCCAAACGTGTCATTGTCTCAAACAGCGAGTCTTTTCAGGGTTGAGTAGCCTCGCTGTCACCCTATTCCCTATGTAGTCCACTACCTCTGACCAGGGCCCATAGGGCAACAGCTGAATCAATCATTGAGAGACGGGGCGGAATAAGATGCTGTAGTGTTCACAGTCGGACCCAGTGCCGCTCAGAATAGAGTGGCTAAAACGGTCATGTTTCCCTGCTCTGTGTGATTTTAATGGATCTACTGTACCTCTTGTCAATTGAATATTGAAAGTAACACTGCCTTGATCGGCTGTATAGCTTAACAATGCTGCTTGAGGAAGACTTATTGAGCTGAAACGTTGAAGTTATGCGTCCTGATGTATTGTAATGTGTAGGCTGATATGCTCCTACTTACATGTGTTTATCACTTGTAAATCGTCTCTCTAAAGTTTTTGCAACGTATTGGCCGCCTTCTTGTCTTCTTTTCTGCGTCTGTATAGCTGCCATTCAATAAAAATATTCTATTTCCTTCTATTTCTGTGGTCTTGCCCAGCTGTGCCTTAATGCGTTTCAGGAGGTTGGTCGTCCCTCATACAGGAACATGCATAGATATAGTACAGTATGCCTGTTGCTAGGTGATGAGTAACCTTGTTTGAGATATACAAAAGTCAACAAGGTGATGAGAAACCTTGTTTGAGATATACAAAAGTCAACAAAGTGATGAGTAACCTTGTTTGAGATATACAAACGTCAACAAGGTGATGAGTAACCTTGTTTAAGATATACGAAAGTCAACTATCGCCCCTGGACCAGGAGCTAGCTTTTCAGTCGAGTGGTTGATGTGACTAACAACCAGGGCTCAACACCAGCACTTGGATAGAGAATACATGCATGTACCCGGTGTATAGAGAACCATAGCGACTAGTGTCAGGACCCTGAGCATTTAATGAGCTTCACAGAGTTACTTCTACCTACTGTACTGCATTGTACTGGTAGTGGTGTCATCAAATCAAAGTTTATTTGTCATGTGCTCCAAATACAACAGGTAGACCTTAAAGTGAAATGCTTACTTACAAGCCCTTAACCAACAGTGCATTTTTTGTCAATATACTGTATACATGTGTATCCAACCAGCTGGAGCTATTGTATGAACGGCATCACACTATTCAATAGATAGGTGTCTGAGGCTGTGTGTACTACAGCGGAAAGAGATGTACATTAAAGGTAGTGTTCCATACCTTGGCAGCCATGACCATGGAGGAGCCTCCTCGGATGCCGAGGATGGGGATGTGTGTCTGGGCAGAGATGAAGTCCAGGATCTGGGCGATGGCCTCCTGGTCCGTGTCGTCCCCGAACACCACCCCCTGCAGCCAGGTGTTGGTCATCAGGGTGCAGATGCGGTTGATGATGCTCTTGGGGTCCGTGTCGTTCATGGTCTCCAGTTGGACTTTGGTAGGGTGGGGTACATGGAGGAACTCCTCTTTCTCCACGTAGGTGGACGACACCTCGCTAGAGTTGCCCACCAGGATGACGGCGATGCTGAGAGAGGAGGCCACTTTGGGAGGTAAGGGGGGCGCAGGGGGCCGGGCAGGGGATACTGGGGGGTAGTAAGGGGGGTAGTGAGGGGGGATGAGGTTTGTGCCCCTCTGGCCTCCTTTCTCGCCTCCTGCTCCTCCCGTCCCGTGTACACCTCCTGGTGCTCCTCCGCCCTGGCCAGCTCCACCCCTCCCAGGTGACCGCGCCGACTCGCAGATGGGCAGAAGGAATAGGGAGAGGAGGAGGAGAGAGAGGGAGAGAGGGAGGGAGAGGGAGGGAAGGGCCAGCCGAGGGTGCTGATGAGGGGAAGAGGTGTGTTCGGGAGGAGGAGGGGGGAAGGAGGAGGTGACGCGCCTGTCCTGGAGTGGGGAGGGGGAGAGGAGGCTGACAAGCATCGTGGAGGAGTGTAAATGCAGTACCTGGAGGGAGGGAAGGAGGGAGGTAGGGAGGGGGAGAGAGAGAGAGAGAGAGAGAGAGAGAGAGAGGATTAATATCATGTACAGTAAATATGATAATACCAGCAGGAGATGGGACTGAAAAGAGGTACTGTATCATAATAATATCATGACTGCTACAACCGCACACAAAGAAAACAGGATCAAATGACGCACATAGAGTATTGTTCACATGCTGAAATGGTATAAATTGAGATAAAATGTCTAGTGATGCTCAACAATGCTTAATCCACCACTCTATTCTAGTGATTTCCTCAGAGGGACCTTGTGGCAGACATCAAAGACAGTTTGGAGTGTGTGTGTGTGTGTGTGTGTGTGTGTGTGTGTGTGTGTGTCTGTGTGTGTGTGTCTGTGTGTGTGTGTGTGTGTGTGTGTGTGTGTGTGTGTGTGTGTGTGTGTGTGTGTGTGTGTGTGTGTGTGTGTGTGTGTGTGTGTGCGGTGAGGAGACCGACAGCGCCGGGTGTGTTTTGACAGATTGACGGGTTCTGAGCTTCATGGACTGGCTGCCAGGTTAAGTGACCATCAGACACTCACAGACTGAGACTGATGCTTATTCTCTCCCCTGCACTCTCTAGCGCTCTCCATCTCTCCTTCTGTCTCTCTCTTCCTATCTCTCTCTCCCTCTTTCTATCTATCTCTCTATCTTTCTATTTTTCTCTTTTCCTTTGAGCAGTAACTGCCTCTCATTGCCATTAACCCCTCTTCCCACCAGTCTTATTCCCACCCTCCCTCCCTCCCTCCCATCCCCCTTTAGCCTTTTTGAAGTCAATTGCAGACCTATTATTTCCTGCTCCTTTTATTAACAGCAATGCAGAGAGAAATAGGGAGAGAGAGAATAGAAAGAGAGGGGAAGAAGAGAGGGAGGGGACAGTCAGGGAGAAACACAATTAGTCATAGCTTGATGTGAAACATTTGGTTTCTGACTGTGTGTGTGTGTGTGTGTGTGTGTGTGTGTGTGTGTGTGTGTGTGTGTGTGTGTGTGTGTGTGTGTGTGTGTGTGTGTGTGTGTGTGTGTGTGTGTGTGTGTGCGTGTGTGTGTATGGGAGGAAGTCAAATGACAACGACAGCACATTTTCATTCATATTGAGATAGAAATGGGAATCCTTAATGTAGCTATACTTTAATGCTTTTTAAGAGGCAGAGGGAGAGAGGAGAGAAAAACAAAGAGAGAGAAAGAGAGATAGGGACAGGGAGACAAAGAGATATAGAGACAGAGAGAGGGACATTCAAAGGGGGGCACGGGGCGTGAGGGGCACAAAATATATATTTTTTCACAGCACCTTTTATGATCTTTCATTTATGAAGCATCCTGTGTGTGCTGGAGTTGATCTAGGCATGATCACATGAGAGGAACCCTAAACTACAGAAGAGAGAGATGAGAGTGAAAACAGGGAGAAAGCAACTAGGGAGAAGTAAGGGAGTGGAAAGCAGAGAAAGGAGGAATGAACATGGAGAGAGAGAGAGAGAGAGGAGAAAAACAGGGGAGAAAGGGAGGAGAGAGAACACAGAGAAATGGGGAGAGAAATAGGCAAAGAGATATCAAAGAGGCCAGGGGGAAAGCAAAGCAGAGGGGTGAAGGGAGAAGTAGCAGAGGAAAAGGGGGTAGCTAATGTAGTCTGTTACTACAAATGTCCCATCTAAAAGAGTAATTAGTGGAGGTTTGTCAGACCTAATTGCAGGTACACATGCTAATTGTAAACGGGCTCAATCCTCAGTGAGGTTGGACACTGCTGGGAGGAGAGGGGGAGGATGAGGAAGAGAGTGGGAGGAAAGCAGAAAGAGGAGAGGGGGAGGAGGAAGAGGAGGGGGAGGCGAGTGGGATGAGAGCAGAGAGAGGAGAGGAGGAGGAAGAAGAGAGTGGGAGGAAAGCAGAGAGAGGAGAGGGGGAGGAGGAGAGTGGGATGAAAGCAGAGAGAGGAGAGGGGGAGGAGAGTGGGATGAAAGCAGAGAGAGGAGAGGGGGAGGAGGAGATTGGGATGAAAGCAGAGAGAGGAGAGGAGGAGGAGGAGAGTGGAATGAAAGCAGAGAGAGGAGAGGAGGAGGAGAGTGGGATGAAAGCAGAGAGAGGAGAGGGGAGGAGGAAGAGAGTGGGATGAAAGCAGAGGGGGAGGAGGAAGAGAGTGGGATGAAAGCACAGAGAGGAGGAGGAGGAGGAGAGTGGGATGAAAGCAGAGAGGAGGAGGAGAGTGGGATGAAAGCAGAGAGGGGAGGAGGAAGAGAGTGGGATGAAAGCAGAGAGAGGAGGAGGAGAGTGGGATGAAAGCAGAGAGAGGAGGAGGAGAGTGGGATGAAAGCAGAGAGGAGGAGGAGAGTGGGATGAAAGCAGAGAGGGGAGGAGGAGAGTGGGATGAAAGCAGAGAGAGGAGGAGGAGGAGGAGAGTGGGATGAAAGCAGAGAGAGGAGAGGAGGAAGAGAGTGGGATGAAAGCAGAAAGAGGGGAGGAGGAAGAGAGTGGGATGAAAGCAGAGAGAGGAGGAGGAGGAGAGTGGGATGAAAGCAGAGAGAGGAGGAGGAGGAGGAGTGTGGGATGAAAGCAGAGAGGGGAGGAGGAAGAGAGTGGGATGAAAGCAGAGAGAGGAGGAGGAGAGTGGGATGAAAGCAGAGAGAGGAGGAGGAGAGTGGGATGAAAGCAGAGAGGAGGAGGAGAGTGGGATGAAAGCAGAGAGGGGAGGAGGAAGAGAGTGGGATGAAAGCAGAGAGGAGGAGGAGAGTGGGATGAAAGCACAGAGAGGAGGAGGAGGAGGAGAGTGGGATGAAAGCACAGAGAGGAGGAGGGGGAGGAGAGTGGGATGAAAGCAGAGAGGGGAGGAGGAAGAGAGTGGGATGAAAGCAGAGAAAGGAGGAGGAGAGTGGGATGAAAGCAGAGAGGGAAGGAGGAAGAGAGTGGGATGAAAGCAGAGAGGAGGAGGAGAGTGGGATGAAAGCAGAGAGGGGAGGAGGAAGAGAGTGGGATGAAAGCAGAGAGAGGAGGAGGAGAGTGGGATGAAAGCAGAGAGGGGAGGAGGAAGAGAGTGGGATGAAAGCAGAGAGGAGGAGGAGAGTGGGATGAAAGCAGAGAGGGGAGGAGGAAGAGAGTGGGATGAAAGCAGAGAGGGGAGGAGGAAGAGAGTGGGATGAAAGCAGAGAGAGGAGGAGGAGAGTGGGATGAAAGAGAGAGAGGAGGAGGAGAGTGGGATGAAAGCAGAGAGAGGAGGAGGAGAGTGGGATGAAAGCAGAGAGGGGAGGAGGAAGAGAGTGGGATGAAAGCACAGAGAGGAGGAGGAGGAGGAGAGTGGGATGAAAGCAGAGAGAGGAGGAGGAGAGTGGGATGAAAGCAGAGAGAGGAGGAGGAGAGTGGGATGAAAGCAGAGAGGGGAGGAGGAAGAGAGTGGGATGAAAGCAGAGAGGAGGAGGAGGAGAGGGGATGAAAGCAGAAAGGGGAGGAGGAAGAGAGTGGGATGAAAGCAGAGAGGAGGAGGAGGAGAGTGGGATGAAAGCAGAGAGGGGAGGAGGAAGAGAGTGGGATGAAAGCAGAGAGGAGGAGGAGGAGAGTGGGATGAAAGCAGAGAGAGGAGGAGGAGAGTGGGATGAAAGCAGAGAGAGGAGGAGGAGAGTGGGATGAAAGCAGAGAGAGGAGGAGGAGAGTGGGATGAAAGCAGAGAGGGGAGGAGGAAGAGAGTGGGATGAAAGCAGAGAGGAGGAGGAGAGTGGGATGAAAGCAGAGAGAGGAGGAGGAGAGTGGGATGAAAGCAGAGAGGGGAGGAGGAGAGTGGGATGAAAGCAGAGAGGAGGAGGAGAGTGGGATGAAAGCAGAGAGAGGAGGAGGAAGAGAGTGGGATGAAAGCAGAGAGGAGGAGGAGGAGAGTGGGATGAAAGCAGAGAGAGGAGGAGGAGAGTGGGATGAAAGCAGAGAGAGGAGAGGAGGAGGAGGAGAGAGTGAGGAAGAGGAGGAGGAGAGTGGGATGAAAGCAGTGAGAGGAGGAGGAGGAAGAGAGTGGGAGGAACGTAGAGAGAGGTGAGGAAGAGGAGGAAGAGAGTGGGAGGAAAGCAGAGAGAGGAGGGGAGGGAAAATAAATGGAGGTATACACAACACAGATGGAGGTGGTTGGAGGAAGAAGAACAGCAGCAACAAGAAGAAATCCAGCGAGGGGGAGGAGGATGGGTGCTGTGAAGATGGAGGGATGAAAATAAAAAAATTATTAGGATGATAAAAGAAGAGCTGAAGAAGAAGGAAGAAGAAGAAAGAGTGATGAAGGAAGGATGGTTGAAGCACACAATGAGAAGGAAGGTTAGAAAAGATGGCCAGAGAGAGAAGTCGGAGAGGAAAGTATGGGAGAAAAGAGTGAGATAGTGAGAATGACAG
>NC_042994.1:5952957-5957957 GCF_901001165.1 Salmo trutta | reverse complement strand
ACTACGAGGTGCAGAGACTATAACCACTACGAGGTGCAGAGACTATAACCCCTACGAGGTGTAGAGACTATAACCCCTACGAGGTGTAGAGACTGTAACCCCTACGAGGTGTAGAGACTATAACCCCTACGAGGTGTAGAGACTATAACCACTACGAGGTGCAGAGACTATAACCACTACGAGGTGTAGAGACTGTAACCCCTACGAGGTGTAGAGACTATAACCCCTACGAGGTGTAGAGACTATAACCACTACGAGGTGCAGAGACTATAACCACTACGAGGTGCAGAGACTATAACCCCTACGAGGTGTAGAGACTATAACCCCTACGAGGTGTAGAGACTATAACCCCTACGAGGTGTAGAGACTATAACCACTACGAGGTGCAGAGACTATAACCACTAAGGTCAGAGGTGAGTGTATAATCTGAATCTAGGGTCTAACAAACAGCGACAACACTAGACAGACAACAGAGAGAGTATAGAACATCTTAGAGAATAAGAGTCTTCTTACAGCTATTGTGTAGACTATGAGGTGAGGCTGGCCTCCTACAAACACACTGCATGTACAGCACAACACAGATAGGAGTTGAAAGTATAGAAAGCCCTAGAAAGAAAGTATGGTATCTATGGTGTGAACCAAGCATCGAGAGTATCTAGTAAGTATCTAGCCCTATACAGGTAACGTGGTGAGTACACAGTTAGCCCTATACAGGTAATGTGGTGAGTACACAGTTAGCCCTATACAGGTAACGTGGTGAGTACACAGTTAGCCCTATACAGGTAATGTGGTGAGTACACAGTTAGCCCTATACAGGTAACGTGGTGAGTACACAGTTAGCCCTATACAGGTAACGTGGTGAGTACACAGTTAGCCCTATACAGGTAACGTGGTGAGTACACAGTTAGCCTTATACAGGTAACGTGGTGAGTACACAGGTATCCCTACACAGGTAACATGGTGAGTACACAGGTATCCCTATACAGGTAATGTGGTGAGTACACAGGTAATGTGGTGAGTACACAGGTAGCCCTATACAGGTAATGTGGTGAGTACACAGGAAATGTGGTGAGTACACAGGTATCCCTATACAGGTAATGTGGTGAGTACACAGGTAATGTGGTGAGTACACAGGTAGCCCTATACAGGTAATGTGGTGAGTACACAGGTAGCCCTATACAGGTAACATGGTGAGTATGGGGTGTATAATAGGAGATTCCTACTTGTCTATGTGTTGCTCCATCTCCTGGGCCTGGGAGCCCCACAGCGGGGAACGAGGCTCTGAGGATGTGGGGGAAGAGGGGCCATCCATAAGCCACTGGTCTCTAAGAGACTTCCTCTGGATGGAGAGAGGGAGGCAGGACACAGGGAGAGAGAGAGGGAGGCAGGAGACAGGGAGAGAGAGAGGGAGGCAGGAGACAGGGAGAGAGAGAGGGAGGCAGGAGACAGGGAGAGAGAGAGGGAGGCAGGACACAGGGAGAGAGAGAGGGAGGCAGGACACAGAGAGAGGGAGGCAGGGAGGACACAGGGAGAGAGGGAGGCAGGGAGGACACAGGGAGAGGGGGAGGCAGGGAGGACACAGGGAGAGGGGGAGGCAGGGAGGACACAGGGAGAGAGGGAGGCAGGGAGGACACAGGGAGAGAGGGAGGCAGGGAGGACACAGGGAGAGAGGGAGGGAGGACACAGGGAGAGCAAGAGAAGCATGTCAGTCAGCGTTGCCAATGTCAAAGGCATCATTCAAATCATGCACTCCCACTCAGACACAACATGAGCTAAATACAACATGGCAAAGTCTTTAAATCTGACAGGTTTGTCTTCATTCTCACACACTATTGTTATGGTGTCAGCCGGTGGCTGTGACCTTTAAACCTACCCATCCAATCAGCTTAGGTCACATCTCTCTATTAGACCTCATTCCCCACTCCACTTCTCCCCAACGCAATAAACAGGTGCCCCATCCCTTTAATACTTCAATAAAGCCATCATTTTACATTATTTACATTTTAGTCATTTAGCAGACGCTCTTATCCAGAGCGACTTACAGTAGTGAATACATTTTCAATTCATTTCATACATTTTTTTTTTTTCGTACAACAGGTGCCCATCCCTTTAACTCATATCCCATACATTCAGACAGGAACACACTCCTTTCTGCCCCAAGTGTGCACTTGTTCACTTCACCATATAGATTTAAAAGATTTCTAGCCCATGCTTACACCAATCCAATGCTTTTAAATGCATGAGGGGGAGTGAATGAGTGGACACTTTTGCGAGCAAGGTAACGAATTGGAACACAGGGTCTCTCCTATCCTACCACTCCCTTCCCCTCCCCCTGTTGGCCTCCTCTCCCCCTCCCCTCTCCTCTCCGCTGGCCCCCTCTCACCACCTCAGCTGAAGGTGAAATGTATAGCAGAGCACTGACAGGAAGTCTGCAGAGAGCACTTCCTTCCTGTTTCTGTAGCAGCACAGGTCCTCTCAGAGTGCCAAAATGTGTTTGCAGAACACCTTCCTCTAACCCAACAGGACGAACATGAAGTTCAATTAAAGGGATTGTTCTCTCGTTCTGAGAAAGACCTGATCAAGAGGACCAGACGTTTGATTGGTGGGTAAAACCCAGAAATTCAAGTAAAAAGATGTGATGGGTCCGCACTCAAAAAGATGTCGCATAAACCTTACTACATTTACTTATAAAATAATATGTATTTTCACCGCATCCGGGATAGAGTACACTGACGTTTCGGCTTTACAGTGTGTAGGTACTGAAGAAGGCTGCAAAGCCGAAACATCTAGGCACGCTATCCCTGATGCAGGGAAAATAATAATAGATCTTTTTGAAATACAGTAAGCTTTATGAGACATCTTTTTGAGTGCGGACACCATCACAACTATTTGCATAATTAAGAAATACCCATTGTCCTCCGAGAGTAGCTGAATACAAAACAGTACAGCTCCTTCCCCCAGAGGACTAACATGAGTTCACGTTACATGATGATAACAATTACAAGGCTATAGTTCCTCTGTTGAACTGCGAGGCAGCAACTTTACAGGCTACTTGTACACTCCCTTCAGAGTATGCTGCTTCAACGAGCGTGTTCCCTTAATAGAAGACCTCTTGAAAACGGTCAAATTAAATGCATTTCACTGAGCATTTTTTGGCTTATTATTATTGATGTTAGGCAACTTTAATAGCCCTTTTAAAGCTGGGGGGGGGTGATAGCAGGCTGTAATGAACCTCTGAGGAAGTCTAGAGACCACTGCTGGTGACAGACATTGAGAGGCCAATACTACCTTTACCTCTGAGGAGTACAGAGTAGGGTTTGCTCCTTCAGTAGTCGGTACAGTACAGTTGTAGACAGAGGCGTTCTTGTAGGTTAGAAGTTAGCCAACCAAAAACTATGGTTTATGCAAGTTCGTTACAATTTAGCCTCATAAGGGTGGTTGGGGGAATCATTCTTGGAGGCGGCTCCAGGTAGCAGACTAAGGCAGACCAGTCACCTGAAACCAGTTTCTCATTGGGTGTACACAAGCACACAGCAAGGATTTGAGGAATGCGCCCTAGGGCAGTGGGAACGCCAATCTGGAAGTGGTGTGAAAACAATAGAGCCGTCCAGTGCAGAGAGCAGAACACGTAAACACACACACACCATTCTAGTGAAGGAAGGCCAAACCTCCAAACTCTGGCAGGCAGTTTCAGGAAGGGTGTGTGTGTGTGTGTCTTTTCAAATAGACTAGGAGTTGTGTGTTGCTTGGAATGGAATTTGGAACTGAAGTAAGCCCCTTGCTAACAAGCTGGAATGAGTCCGTACAGGATTTTGGGGGAACAACATTATGGCTGCATTCTACATTTGTGGGGAAAGAAGAATGAGTGTGGGGGTTCTGTCCAGTATCCACCACCATATTCACAGAGAGAGAATGAGTGTGGGGGTTCTGTCCAGTATCCACCACCATATTCACAGAGAGAGAATGAGTGTGGGGGGGTTCTGTCCAGTATCCACCACCATATTCACAGAGAGAGAATGAGTGTGGGGGGGTTCTGTCCAGTATCCACCACCATATTCACAGAGAGAGAATGAGTGTGGGGGTTCTGTCCAGTATCCACCACCATATTCACAGAGAGAGAATGAGTGTGTGGGGGTTCTGTCCAGTATCCACCACCATCTTCACAGAGAGAGAATGAGTGTGGGGGTTCTGTCCAGTATCCACCACCATCTTCACAGAGAGAGAATGAGTGTGGGGGTTCTGTCCGGTATCCACCACCATATTCACAGAGAGAGAATGAGTGTGGGGGTTCTGTCCAGTATCCACCACCATCTTCACAGAGAGAGAATGAGTGTGGGGGTTCTGTCCAGTATCCACCACCATATTCACAGAGAGCGAATGAGTGTAGGGGTTCTGTCCAGTATCCACCACCATCTTCACAGAGAGAGAATGAGTGTGGGGGTTCTGTCCAGTATCCACCACCATATTCACAGAGAGAGAATGAGTGTGGGGGTTCTGTCCAGTATCCACCACCATATTCACAGAGAGAGAATGAGTGTGGGGGTTCTGTCCGGTATCCACCACCATATTCACAGAGAGAGAATGAGTGTGGGGGTTCTGTCCAGTATCCACCACCATATTCACAGAGAGAGAATGAGTGTGGGGGTTCTGTCCAGTATCCACCACCATCTTCACAGAGAGAGAATGAGTGTGGGGGTTCTGTCCAGTATCCACCACCATATTCACAGAGAGAGAATGAGTGTGGGGGTTCTGTCCAGTATCCACCACCATATTCACAGAGAGAGAATGAGTGTGGGGGTTCTGTCCAGTATCCACCACCATATTCACAGAGAGAGAATGAGTGTGGGGGTTCTGTCCAGTATCCACCACCATCTTCACAGAGAGAGAATGAGTGTGGGGGTTCTGTCCAGTATCCACCACCATATTCACAGAGAGAGAATGAGTGTGGGGGTTCTGTCCAGTATCCACCACCATATTCACAGAGAGAGAATGTGTGTCTG
>NC_042994.1:5892957-5950457 GCF_901001165.1 Salmo trutta | reverse complement strand
TGTGGTTGTGTGTGTGTCAGGTGCTTGACTCACAGTGATTGCCTGCAGTCTCTGTTTGTACTTCTCTGCCTCGTCCATCTTCAATCTGTGTGACAAGACTAGAGGTTAAAGGTTATAGGTCACAGATATCATTTACCTTAGGAAGTAGTTAAAGTGCTGCTCTTGGAACAGTTTTGCCTTTTCGAGCACAATTAATACGGTTATATGGGCAGGTGGGGACCTGATCCTAGATCAGCACTCTGACCCTGAGATACCTGGAAGCCTTAGTTGTTTTTCTGGGAATTCATCTGGACGTTTCTATCTAGCTTGTGTTGTTTCACATTACGTATCCCTTGTGACATGGCCTCAGGCATCACAAGGCAAATGACTGTAACTACATGTTTGGATCCTCACAGCTGACACGCAGCGGGACAATATGACTAGCCTGACTTGGTACGTATGAACACAGCCTGGAGGATGTGATGTACCCGCCAACCTTTATTATAGAGCCTTTGTTTTCTACAATGTAGAAACAGATCCTATATGCCATTTAGCAGACGCTTTTATCCAAAGCGACTTGGTCACCCCTGCCTACATTTTACATTTGGGTAGTTCCAGGAACTGAACCCACGATCCTGGCGTTGCAACCACCATGCTCTACCAACTGATCTATAGAGGACCAGGAGATATATTTCTACTGTGTAGAAACAACAGTGATATTTCCTACTTCCCAAGGGAATATTGGAGACTGGACCCAACGCACACAACATGACCCAACGCACACAACATGACCCAACATGACCCAACGCGCACAACATGACCCAACGCGCACAACATGACCCAACGCGCACAACATGACCCAACGCGCACAACATGACCCAACGCGCACAACATGACCCAACGCACACAACATGACCCAACGCACACAACATGACCCAACGCACACAACATGACCCAACGCACACAAAATGACCCAACGCACACAACATGACCCAACATGACCCAACGCACACAACATGACCCAACGCACACAACATGACCCAACGCACACAACATGACCCAACGCACACATGACCCAACGCACACAAAATGACCAGTCCACTAGAAAACCTGACCATCACTAGTTAATTCCTGCGATCTGGTGTAAAAAGCAACCAATCACCACCTGCCCTTCATCCTTCTCCACACAGTTCCTATCCTCTGCTCCAAGCCTTAGAAAACACCCTGATACCTCCCTCAAACCCCAACCTCCCTGGTGTTCGGAGGCATTGGGGCTATGACAGCTTATAACCAGCTTATGAGCCTCCGTAGGGACTACGTCAGGTCTCATGTTGAGCCAGGAATAGCAGTGAGGAGATAAACAAACCTCCTTTGATGAGGAGCATTGTTGAGCTCCCTACAGACGGAGTCTGAGAATTAAATACAATATGATGATGCACAGCAGAGAGGGAGAGAAAGTTGGAGAAAAACTTGCACACAATGACTCAGTATTAGTCCAAGACCATAATCCATTGTTTAAACAGTATTCACTGAATTGTGGAGATCTCCTACATGCTTCTACGCCACATGAGGGTCAGTGTGTAACAGACACTCCTCCCAAACCAGGTCCCTACACACTACACTGTTAACTCAGTTACACTTACAAATCAAATTGGAAGTGTAGACTAACAGTGAAATGCTTACATACAGGTCCTTACCAACAACGCAGAGAGAAATAATAACACAATGAGTAACGATAACTTACACACACGTACCAGTAACTGTTACTATGGCAACACTCTCAGACCCCCCCAAAAGACATTAACTACTACATATGTTCCAATCCCCCCAACAAATTCCCTAGAGAGCTCCCTAGAGAGCTCCCTAGAGAGCTCCCTAGAGAGCTCCCTAGAGAGCTCCCTAGAGAGCTCCCTAGAGAGCTCCCTCAGCTCAGTTCATCAACCAACTAGTTGAGATTGACAGATTGATAGTTTATGTGTCGGGGGGCTAGGGTCAGTCTGTTACATCTGGAGTATTCTCTTGTCTTATCCAGTGTCCTGTGTGAATGTAAATATGCTCTCTCTAATTCTCTCTTTCTTTCTCTCTTTCTCTCGGAGGACCTGAGCCCTAGGACTACCTGGCATGATGACTCCTTGCTGTCCCCAGTCCACCTGGCCATGCTGCTGCTCCAGTTTCAACTGTTCTGCCTGCGGCTACGGAACCCTGACCTGTTCACCGGACGTGCTTGTTGCACCCTCGACAATTACTATGATTATTATTATTTGACCATGCTGGTCATTTACGAACATTTTAACATCTTGACCATGTTCTGTTATAATATCCACCCGGCACAGCCAGAAGAGGACTGGCCACCCCTCATAGCCTGGTTCCTCTCTAGGTTTCTTCCTAGGTTTTTGGCCTTTCTCAGGAGTTTTTCCTAGGGAGTTTTTCCCAGCCACCGTGCTTCTTTCACATGCATTGCTTGCTGTTTGGGGTTTTAGGCTGGGTTTCTGTACAGCACTTTGAGATTTCAGCTGATGTACGAAGGGCTATATAAATAAATTTGATTTGATTTTGATTTGATTGACAGAGAAAAGAGGCGCAGGCAGGATGGTTAGTCTAGAGGAGGAACTGGTTCAGGGTGTGTGTACGTCCGCTACAGTAGGTGAGAAACCCCGTCTTATGGACCCACCACACTAGCTAGCGGTGGCTAACGTTTTTTTGGTTGGCATGGCTTCAGTGCAAACACTCCCAGAGCCTTGGTGTGAAACACACACGGTGTGTAAAATGATGTGTATTTGCCCTGTGGGGAGGCCACATGGTTTCTGCTAGCGTAGAGTTAGCGCTCGCTGCGGGAACAGGTGGTTGTATAGCGGGGCAGTAGCGTATCTTAATCATGACGGGCCCAGGAGCCCATATCACCACCCATATTTCCCTTAAAATGTAAATGATTTTGTTGGTAAGGCTGGGTGTTAATATTACTAAACATTGTAACAGTAGAGCAGAACCTAATCTAAGGGCACATTTGAAGCCGTTACCAGAGAAGCCGCAATGTAGCCAATACATTCAGCACCATGGACGGCGGTCAGAAATTAACCTGTATATGTCGACCAGCACCACGGAAAGCACAAAGCGGTCAAAAACACCCTATTTTATCTGCAAATAATAGGCAATAGCCTATATTATAAAACATAAATATATAGATCAATCTCTCGACAGAAACACCGAAACACAGCTAATGACCCAGTACTCGCTGAAGTTATGCACGGCGGCAAAACTGCCATGTCAGTATTTCAAACGATCTGCCTCCCGCAGAGGCCTATAGCAAAAACACAAGCAAATCAATCAAGTGGAGCATTCAAACAGATTGCTTAAATGGCAGCATGCCTTTTAACAGTATATGATACGTATATGCTTTCTATTATTCTTATAGCCTAGTTAAACGTATAGACTATGATGACAATGAAATGGCTCAGCGGCCACGCACCAGAACATGGTTTCCAAAGACAGATCGAGCATAGTTGTAGATTGACAAGCAATGTAAATTAATCTCAATCAATCTTGATTTAAATAGGCTGTCTGGGTAGCTTGTCCTGTAAAAATATAAGCTTACTCACTCATCTGATTGGCATTCAACGGGCCTTGCGCTCTGCGAAGTCGTTGACTATATGGCATTCAAATCCATGGTCCTGGCCCTGGTGTTTTCAGTGGACACCCAGTCTCTCCTGTCCCATGCTGCTCCTCAGGTAGGATTTCATTATTTTCAGTTTGGAAAAGGAGCGCTCGGCACTGGCTACCGTTACAGGCAGAGTCATGAAAAGTAGCATCTCTGTAACTACTTCCCAAAATGTGACTGAATTGTAATCCACAGTGAGCATCTTGACCAGGTCTCTCACTGTAGTGTGCTTTGCAATTTCCTTCTTAAAACAGGCCCTGAAAGAGAGTAATTGGCCAGGGAAGCTTGCTGATATATATTTGCTGTAATGTTCAGCCAGTCGGCTGGCGGTCTTGTAGAGCGCATCATCTGCCATTGGCCAGGGAAGTGGGATGGATGAGTCATACATTGCCCGCAGACTTTTAAATCTGTTTGACAGCTGTCAAGGTTTGCATTAAAGACGTTGACTCTAAAACTACTCTTCCCAGAAGACAGTCGCTTGTCCTCACATAGCTCATCAAAATGACAACTCGCCTTCCTTCACCGATTGGGGAGCTCAGAACGCATTTGAAGACATTTTGTCGGCAAGGGTCTAGCAGTGACTTTGGCCTTCTCAAAATCCTGTCGGAATCCGGACAGGGCCTCTATCATGTCCTTGAGTAGGCTGTGCCCTGTGCAGGTCTGCGTCTTTGGCCTGTAGCATTTTGGAGACGACGTTCACATTTTCTAAAACCTCAGTCTGCAGAACGACTAAAACAATTAAACTAAATGTTTCCATTTTCTTTTTCAGTGCTGCTGCATCATCCTTCTCGTCCTTCTTGTCACTTAAAAGCACAATCTTAGTGAGGGCCTTCATTGCGTCCACATATATTTATCTCAGGGCGGCAAGGGACTCATATCTAGATGACCAGCGGGTGGGACACGGTCATTTTAGAGTTACATTTTATTTTTCTGATGCAAAATCATATATAACACTCAACATTGATCTCTTTATGCTAGGCCCGAAGAAGGTGTATAACGGTTCAACAGTATCATAAAACTGTTTCATCATTTTTGACAGAGTTAAGATTGTGCGCTGCGCAATGCACATAAACAGCAAGCGACTATTTTTCGGATATTCTGGCCTGCACACCCGAATAGACCCTGCTCATGTTAGCAGCTCCATCATACCCCTGCCCGGGATATTTTGAAATATCCAGCCCATTATCCTCTATGCTGCCCAGGATTTTATGTTGAAGCTCAGCTGCTGACATCAGCAGTCTCCAGAAATCCCCAAAACGACTCTGTGATGGTCAGATCTGTGGCGACATTATTTACATCCCTTATCACTCACATAGCGATACTTGGCTTAACTGGTCTACTTTGGATACATCCGGTGTGGTGTCCATAATAATAATAAAAAATAAAAAAATTATATATATATATATATATATATATATATATATATATATATATATATATATATATATATATATATATATATATATATATTATTAAATGGGGCTTCCTGCATCTCTCCCTGAATGCCTCCCTTCACTCGCTCGCTATAAATCAGCTCATTTTGGATTTGAAGACTGAGATAGTTAACGGATCCTGAGAGGCGTTCTAAAAGTTCTTTCAGAACTGGGTCGTAAAATGACAGCAGTTCAATTATAGTGAGAAAAGTCCCACTGTTGGCTTGCCCTTGCTTTTCAGTGCCCTCTGAACGCCAAAGTACATGATGCAAGTGTGAAAGTTACATTAACTATGCGCTCCAACACCTGTCGCCAGAAATATGCTGCCTTACGCACGCCTTTCTACATTTCTGCGTCAAAGGTGCCATTGAGCTTCCATTGCTCATATACCAAACAGGCACCCATGTGAATCTGGGTTGTCTCATGACATGCTATTTTGGATGTTAGATGGCGCCAATCTCTCACCCCATTCACCCACGCATTTCTGACTTAGAATATGTGGACAACTACAAATACCTAGGTGTCTGGTTAGACTGTAAACTCTCCTTCCAGACTCACATCAAACATCTCCAATCCAAAGTTAAATCAATTAAACCGATCCTGGACTTTGGTGATGTCATTTACAAAATAGCCTCCAATACCCTACTCAACAAACTGGATGCAGTCTATCACAGTGCCATCCGTTTTGTCACCAAAGCCCCATATACCACCCACCACTGCGACCTGGACGCTCTCGTTGGCTGGCCTTCACGTCATAATCATCGCCAAACCCACTGGCTCCAGGTCATCTACAAGTCTCTGCTAGGTAAAGCCACGCCTTATCTCAGCTCATTGGTCACCATAGCAGCACCCACCCGTAGCACGCGCTCCAGCAGGTATATCTCTGGTCACCCCCAAAGCCAATTCCTCCTTTGGCCGTCTCTCTTTCCAGTTCTCTGCTGCCAATGACTGGAACGAACTACAAAAATCTCTGAAACTGGAAACACTTATCTCCATCACTAGCTTTAAGCACCAGCTGTCAGAGCAGCTCACAGATCACTGCACCTGTACATAGCCCATCTATAATTTAGCCCAAACAACTACCTCTTCCCCTACTGTATTTATTTATTTATTTAGCTCCTTTGCACCCCATTATTTCTATTTCTACTTTGCACTTTCTTCTACTACAAATCTACCATTCCAGTGTTTTAATTGCTATATTGTATTTACTTTGCCACCATGGACTTTTTTTTGCCTTTACCTCCCTTATCTCACCTCATTTGCTCACATTGTACATAGACTTATTTTTCTACTGTATTATTGACTATGTTTATTTTACTCCTTGTGTAACTCTGTGTTGTTGTATGTTGTCGAACTGCTTTGCTTTATCTTGGCCAGGTCGCAATTGTAAATGAGAACTTGTTCTCAACTTGCCTACCTGGTTAAATAAAGGTGAAATAAAAATAAATAAAAAAATCAGAGAAGAAAGGGGCACTCCGATCTCCTAACAGCCAGCAGGGCTCACAATACGCGCAATTTAGCTTGGCTGAATAACATAGCCATGTACGTGGTCATTTGATTCCAGCCTTGGTTGTAGTGGTGTAAAACGACTCGGAAAAACACCGCCTTTCGTCATCTCTTGGGAATGGGCCAGTAGACTTACACGAGCCTAATGCAATAACGTGCCGTTTAACTTTTGCATCCACATTTGTTGCATAATGCCCCGTCAGCTGGATAGGTAAAAAGACCGTCTGTCCCACTTCCACCTGTTTCCTCAGCCGCCACGATTCTAGCCTCGCCCTGCTCCTCTTCCTCCCCGCCCGGGGATAGCTTGTTCCGGCCTGGCTTGTGCTCAGGGTCGTATCCGCCGATACCTGACAACCTGCATCCTCCTCTGTCAAAGTTGCTTCTTCTGGCACGATGGAACAGCTTGGCCTTGGCTCACTTGACCCGCTAAAAGCTGCTGCTGGTGATGAGAAACCTACATCCGCTACATTGCTTGTTCTAGCAATGGCTGCACTTGAACTGCATTTAAAAAAGTAAACTCATTTTGATACCTCCTTTGGTTTCTCATTTTTGGCCTTCCTATTTTGGGCTCCACTTTTTAAATCGGTAATTTTTTATTCTCGACTTTCTCTCTTTATACATTTTTACGGCTGTTGTCTCTTGATAGCTAGAAACAACAAGGCTTTGGAGAGGATTTGCACAATGAATCCATTTAATTATCTTAACATGGTATTGACACTATTGAATAATATTATTTATTTAGCAAGTTAATTGGATTTATTGTCATCAAAACACTAAAATATCACGCTGACTTATGTAGTGGCAAAAAAAAAAATTGTTGGTGAAACCATCAGCGAGATCATTTATCATATAGCCTACGTTAAAGAAAGATATTTTCTTCAAATCGTAGACGTGATGGACCCTCGTCAACAACTAATACTTGGGCATGGTGGGGCGGTATTCAAATTACATAGGGGGCCCGCAGCTCCGGGCCCAGGCACGTCGCGGGCCCTGGTGCGACCGCACCGGCTGAAGCTACGCCACTGAGCACCTTTAAGGTGTCGCCATCATGTCGGTCTCTCACAGACACACGGTTACTCAGCAGTAATAGAAGGTTATGGACGTGTCATGCACAAGTACACATTGAGGTGGACGTGTTGGGGGTTGTGTCAAACAAGCATGCAGCCATGAGCACACAGACAGTAGCGAAGGTTTAGTCCAAGCCCAGACCCAGTAAGATAAGGGTATAGGTCAATGAGGGGTTTCTAGTCAAGTCTCAGATCAAATGATGAGGGTCAGGTTGTGAAAAGGCTAAAATCAGTCCATACGGTGACATCACCGTGGCGATCAAACAGAGTTCAGCCACGCACACTGACACAATTACCCCCGTGTTGCCGTCGGCGACCGACGCAGCACGACACACTTCAAAGCAATGACTGTTTCTGCTCCATTTCCTCCCGACATTTGGAGTTACAGAGGGACAGAGACCGGGCTGACCCTGTGAGGTCCAGACAGGAAACACACACACACACACACACACACTTTGTCCATAGAGGTAGAGGTAGAACTTGTTAGTGGAGCATGTCAACACTACCTCAGTTAGCGCAGTAATGTTAAGTAAATGTACAAGTACGGCTTCATTTACATGTATGATGTTTTTAGGGTGCAGACAACAGTTGTACAGTAGTGGCTAAAGCATAAACAGACTGGTATCCTATCCAGGCTATTCCACTAGTTCGTCAGGGTTCTGATCTGTACTAGTAAGCTACTACTAAGGCGTCATGCCATGGGATAAGACAATGGTACACACTACACTGGAGGTTGTACTGGAGCAATACACACTGCACTGAAGGTTGGGTCACTTGGGAGTGAAGATGAGATCGTAAAAGGGCTCACTTGTTGCCATGGAGACAGAGTTAATCCAATCTAGAGTGTGAATAAGTATATTTTAAGTCTGAGCAGCCAGAGGCTGTATTTTACGTTCGGAGAAGACTTCAACAAATCAGAATTATCTGGGCTCTACGCCCCCTAGCCTCTGGGAGGAAGTGCAACTGTGCTCTACTAGCCTTGACTGGCCACCTCCTGTCGACAGAAAGGAAGTCCGGTCTGATGTGTGAATCTCAGAGAGATGTGTTGTGGGGATAAGGTGGTGTGTGTGTCTGTGGGGGCATTCACCACCCAACACAACAAGACAGCCTTTCAAAGGACGCCGAATAGCACCATGGGCCCAACAAATAAAAATAAAGAAACCAATCCTCCGTCTGACATCAATAATATCATATTCAGGGAATATCCGTGTCAGACACATTGCTACAGTCCAAGGTCATTGGAAACTGGCATCTCTCTCTGTTTGGGAAGAGGGAAAGAACACACACCAGTAAGTGTCCTCCAGACGATCGGCGACGAGCCATCCAATCACAAAGACCCAGACCTCACACACATCCCCGGCTGTTGTTATTGGCTGCCAGTCAGGAGTTGATTGAAATAGACCCCACCAATCATAACAGAGTTCCTGGAAAGAGTCCTCATTATGTGTGTGAGAAAATAATCTAAGGCAATTCCTCTGTGTGTGTGTGTACATTCAATCATAGAGTCTGTAGCTTGAAGGGGCGATTTGTTGCAAAGTGCTTTTTCATCACCCATAGATTTTCAGTTCCTCACAGAGGGTCAGTCTAGTAGAGAAATCCTCTTTGTCATGGTTGTGCTGTTGGTTTAGATACAGACACCAACCTAGGAGGAGACAGACAAATCAATCATAGTGTTGCGAGTGTGTGTGAGAGAGATGAGTAGAGTGTGTACGTGATATACAGTACAAGTCAAATTTGGACACCTACTCATTCAAGGGTTTTTCTTTAATTTTACTATTTTCTACATTGTAGAATGATAGTGAAGACATCAAAAGTATGACATAACACATATGGAATCATGTAGTACGCAAAAAAAGTTACATAAAAATATATTTCATATGAGATTCTTCAAAGTAGCCACCCTTTGCCTTAATGACAGCTTTGCACACTCTTGGCACTCTCTCAACCAGCTTCATGAGGTAGTCACCTGGAATGCATTTCAATTAACAGATGTGCCATGTTAAATTTTATTTTGTGGAATTTCTTTCCTTCTTAATTTGTTTGAGCCAATCAGTTGTGATGCGACAAGGTAGGGGTAGTATACAGAAGATAGCCCTATTTGGTAAAAGACCAAGTCCATATTATGGCAAGAACAGCTCAAATAAGCAAAGAAACGAGAGTCCATCATTACTTTAAGACATGGTCAGTCAATACGGAACATTTCAAGAACTTTGAAAAAAATAAAAATAAAGCGCTATGATGAAACTGGCTCTCATGAGGACGGCCACAGGAAAGGAAGACCCAGAGTTACCTCTGCTGCAGAGGATACGTTCATTGGAGTTACCAGCCTCAGATATTGCAGCCCAAATAAATGCTTCAGAGCTCAAGTAACAGACACATCTCAACATCAACTGTTCAGAGGAGACTGCGTATATCAGGCCTTCATTGTCGAATTGCTGCAAAGAAACCACTACCAAAAGGACACCAATAAAAGAGACTTGCTTGGGCCAAGAAACACAGGCAATGGACATTAGACTGGTGGTAATCTGTCCTTTGGTCTGATGAGTCCAAATTTGAGATTTTTGGTTCCAACCTCCGTGTCTTTGTGAGACGCAGAGTAGGTGAACAGATGATCTCTGCACGTGAAGCATGGAGGAGGTGGTGTGATGGTGCTTTGCTGGTGACACTGTCAGTGATTTATTTAGAATTCAAGGCACACTTAACCAGCATGGCTACCACAGCATTCTCCAGAGATACGCCATCCCACCTGGTTTGCGCTTAGTTGGACTGTCATTTGTTTTTCAACAGGACAATGACCCAAAACACACCTCCAGGCTATTTGTGTAAGGGCTATTTGACCAAGAAGGAGAGTGATGGAGTGCTGCATCAGATGAACTGGCCTCCACAAATCACCCGAACTCAGCCCAATTGAGATGGTTTGGGATGAGTTGGACTGGAGAGTGAAGGAAAAGCAGCCAACAAGTGCTCAGCATTTGTGGGAACTCCTTCAAGATGGTTGGAAAAGTATTCCAGGTGAAGCTGGTTGAGAGACTGCCAAGTGTGCAAAGTTGTCATCAAGGCAAAGGGTGGCTAATTTGAAGAAACTAAAATATATTTTGATTTGTTGAACACTTTTTTGGTGACTACATGTGTTATTTCATAGTTGATGTCTTCACTATTATTCTACAAAGTATAAAATAGTAAAAATAAAGAAAAACCCTTGAACGAGTAGGTGTGCCCAAACTTATGACTGGCACTGTGTGTGTGTGTATATATATATATATATATATATATATATATATATATATATATATATATATATATATATATATATATATATATATATATTTGTGTGTGAGATGACAGGAATCCATGGTGTTTGCTTGGGCCAGATCCAACAGCACACTGCCCACTATCATTTCTTTGTGACAGGCTGGGTCAGGGGAATGAAAACACTGCATTCCTATTGAGCGGTGTTTGTATGTATGTGTATGCTGCAATAGCAGCCCAGTGCCAACAATGAACAGACGGAGTGCGGCAGGGATTACCAAAGTAAACTACAGATCACTATTCTTAGTCATTTATGAAGTTACCCCACACAACCAATGTCTAGTGGATTCAATGACTTCCTACACACACACACACACACACACACACACACACACACACACACACACAACCACTTGATTATCTCAGTATTGCATCATTATCTGTAACGGTGCTTGGAGTGCACAGTAATACAGTACATCATCTCCAATGACAAATAACATGTAGATTTGTATGGGCCGTTTCCCCCTTCCTCCTCTTCACATAGTGTTGGGCTGTAAGGAGTCTCAGCCCAGGGTGCATCAATGCCCCCTCTGTCAGGTGCTCCTTTGAGTACCGCACACACACACACAATAGTGTCTCTGTTCGTCCAGGCTTCTCCTCCACCGTGCTCTGTGCAATATCCTCCACTGGTGCAATCATGGAGCACTAAGGTACAACACACACAATCCCTTCGCTCACTGCCTACCTGATCCCTCAACCCTGGAGGCAGCCCTCTAAGCCTGGCCTACTGAACACATCTCTGAGGGGAATTACCAGCTGAACTATCTGAGCTACACTGGCTGCGTCCCAATGGCAACCCATTGCCTACATAGAGCTCTGGTCAAAAGTAGTGTACCATGGGCTTGGGTCAAAAGTAGTGTACTATGTAGGGAATAAGGTGCCATTGGGATGCATAGAGTGAATTGAGGGGAGTTAAAAGGATAAAGTATCAGACAAAAAAAAAAGTAACTTTGCCATTGATCAGGCAGACAGCGGAGGGTTCTATGTGGTTGCAGAGTAAGCCATGCTGACTGTCTAAGACTAAGCCATGAGAGAGAGAACAACAACATTCTACTGAGACAGAGCAGGACACGACATGCTGCTGAAATACTGATGTCTGTGATACGTGTGTGTGACTTATTCGAGTTAATCATAAGCACTCATATGTCAGGCTCTATATTGTCAGGAAATGTGGGAGTGTGTGTATATACACACACACACACATTTCCTGACAATATAGAGCCTGACATATGAGTGCTTATGATTAACTCAAACACACGTATCACAGACATAAGTATTTCAGCAGCACTCACTCACTCACTCACGAGGGGTGAAAGGTCAGTATGTTGGTCTCGTATCTACAACCACTGTTTAAACACAACCTGACAGGTAACACAAATCCCACCACAGACACCCACCACAGACACCCAACACAGACACAACACAGACACAACACAGACACAACACAGACACAACACAGACACAACACAGACGAGGTGAATCACCAGTTGATTGACATAACCAGGAGGGGGAGGAGTCGGAAAGGGGAGGAGTCAGAGAGAGAACTGCTGGGTACATTAGTATTACATTCTTTAAATTATTTAATGTTATTACACATTTGCTTTGGCAAAACCTTTGACTTTGTAAGTTGCTACATCTTCCATATCAATACACTTTGTTTCTTGAATTTAATTGAAAGTGTCAGAGAGAAACAGAGCGAGCAAGGGAGAGAGCGAGTGAGAGAGTGAGAATAAGATCAAGAGACAACAGAGGCCCAGATTGAGACACCTGTTCTGACTAGACACCTCGGGCTGCCTCACAGCACAAACATGTCACACACACACACACACACACACACACACACACACACACACACCATTTCCAATTGTCGCCAGAGACGTTCAGATGTTTTTGAGAACTGACACCCCTACTTATTATCCCCTTTGTCATCACTGACATCAACTTGTCAAACCAGCTCGTTGAATATACACAGGGCCACGTGTATTCTCACACACACACACACACGTGCGCATAATACAAACAATCCTAACACACCTAAACCTAGCTGCTCACGCAGACAATAGGATATGATATTGTATGGTTCTGTCATTTGACCTACTTTTGATCAAACTATTTTGGGCTGTTCTGTAATGAGAATATTGAGTCACCTCCGCCTAACATTGTCTGGGTGCAGCTGCAGCAGCAGCAGTAGTCTCATCCCAGCTCTGTGAGGTGTGACATGTAATGGCTTGCTTCAGTGGTTTCCCCTGTTATGTCTGTGTGTGTAAAGGATTATAGCGCGCGTGTGTGTGTGTGTGTGTGTGTGTGTGTGTGTGTGTGTGTGCCTGCATGCATGCCTGTGTAACTCAAACAGGTTTGGAGAGAGGTATCCAAGACTGGTGTAATCTGGTCTCAGTTCATCTCCACTGTTATCATTGGGTGAAGACAAGGACCTGTTTGCCTTTGGGCCTAGCAGCTAAGCTAACGTGTTTAAGCTAAGCTAACAGAGAAAGCTAATCTAAACTGAAGGACCCATTTCAGACAGGTCGCAGACTCCTTACCCTACTTCTGATACAGAGACAAAGTCCTTGAATAGATGTGCTCCATCTGCAGACAGACAACCGTCGTAATGTTTAACGTCAACATTCCTCATTATCACCCTGGACAAACATAGTCCCATTCCAACCGGACAAACATAGCCCCATTACAACCGGACAAACATAGTCCCATTCCAACCGGACAAACATAGTCCCATTCCAACCGGACAAACATAGTCCCATTCCAACAGGACAAACATAGTCCCAGTCCAACCGGACAAACATAGTCCCATTCCAACAGGACAAACATAGTCCCAGTCCAACCGGACAAACATAGTCCCAGTCCAACCGGACAAACATATTCCCATGAGAGACAATACATCACCCCTCTTTTGTGGGATTGTTAATCAGATTAATATAAGGAAATCAAACAAACAGTGGGATTTAGAGTATGGTATCCCTCCAAAGGCCAACGTCGGGTTTCGACTCTCGGCCAACGTATGCTTGCCATCTGGGGCTGTGATTCCCCAGCAGGTTGTGATTCACTAGCATGTCTTTATGAGTCTAGCCATGTTGACAAAGCCTTGGGAATCTAAGGGGAGTACACATTGCCTAAGAGATGTCTCTGGTATGTAGACATACCATGCTATCCCACACTGTCACCTCCTGACCCTTGTGTACTGGTGACCCAGCTCACAGTGCTGAGGAACTAAGAGTGACCTTTGACCTCAGCGTATGTGAAATCACCCATCTGATCTGGTCTGAGTGGAACCGTTTAAATCTGAGTCACCATCTTACTAACTATCAAGTAGGCTACCCAACTGACCTAAGCAAACTCCTCAGGGTGGCGGGCGTGGCCTAAGCAAACTCCAGGGGTGGTGGGCGTGGCCTAAGCAAACTCCAGGGGTGGTGGGCGTGGCCCAAGCAAACTCCAGGGGTGGTGGGCGTGGCCTAAGCAAACTCCAGGGGTGGTGGGTGCGGCCTAAGCAAACTCCAGGGGTGGTGGGTGCGGCCTAAGCAAACTCCAGGGGTGGTGGGTGCGGCCTAAGCAAACTCCAGGATGGTGGGTGCGGCCTAAGCAAACTCCAGGGGTGGTGGGTGCGGCCTAAGCAACCTGAAGCAAACAGATACCATATATTAGACCAATGTCTGACGTCAGGTTGCAGCCCCAGACATCCAAACGCGGCAGTTGCATTGGTATTTCACACTGCTTGCACAGATTAAGCGTGCCCGGCCACAGGAGCACATATCTAACAAACAGTAGGTGATTATGCAAACAGTATTCAAAGGAGACTCCAAAATAAGGGTCCTTATCACGATGAGCAAACTATTAGCTAATGTTGTACAATGTAGTGAATGATTCTACTGTAGAAAAGAGACCATACCAACGGAGGCTTAGGTTAGTCCACACCCATAGGACAAGTCAGCCCTTTCACACCATGGCAACCTCTTGGCGTCATGACAACCTGTGGGCAGCTGAAATGCCCATTGATCAAAAACCTCCTTCACAAACCAGGCTCCTCTACCTTACACTGAGTAAGCACACTGCGCTCACACACACACAGCAGTAAAAAGCAGTCTCAACGGCTACTATCATTGTTAGATAACAAAGATAGTTAAGGTTAGATAAACATTGTCCTTAAATTGGTCTCACCTCCCCGTCATAAATTAGGTGCTTGGAATAGCTTCCTTAAGTAGGGTCTCCAATAAAACTACTACTACTGGGAGATTCCACGATAAAAGGTGCAAAGTTTGGTAACAGAATTAGTTTGTACCGCACAAACCGTAATTCTGTTACCAAAATTTGCATCTTCACTGTTCAAGTAAATGTGTTTGTATTATTTCTGTGGAAATTGTTAAAAGTAGTCCTTGTGCATAGAGCTGTATGGTTTGTTTAACTTTGCAATCATTGGTTTTTGTTTGGCATACATTTTAAAGTGAAAAACCTGAGTCAGCGTAATTCCGTTACCTTGGACTTGCCCTACCACTATCACACACACCAGTTTCACGAGTTACTCGCTATGATGAAGGGCTAGGTAATTACTAAGAGCTAAACAGCTGACTTTATCATGTCAGAATAGGCCCTATTTCCTTGTTTATATCATAACCCCCAGACCATTACCTCGACATCAATAATACATGATTTAAAGTGTCACATAATTGTCTTGGGGTTTTATGTGGTCTGTAGTGGTGCCTTGCCAGCAGGTGTGGAGGAGGGGTTTGTACTGTGGGTATAGGAGAAAGTAAACCTTTCAAAAGAGTACCGTTTTTTTTTTGTCGGGTCACTGTCGGATGATTCCAGACAGTGGGAGACACACTAAATGTAAACTGTACCTTCTCCAGTTCACACTACCTTCCCGGACAAAGTCAAGACACTGACAAACAACGGTTGTGTGGTGAAAAGAACACGGAGACACAAAAAGATTCCCACTTAAACATACCACAAACACCTGGGGAGCCTCTAAGATCAGGTATGAAAGACAAAGCAGACTGACATCACACAGACTGATGAGACAGATCACTGGAGTTATATGTACTATAGTGTAGAGAGCATGGGATCTCTACTACAGTACTTCTAATGGTAATAATTAGTCAATGGCATGTACAGGAACTGTTATGTAAGTGAGCAGAACTAGAAGGAATGAAAGAGAAACAGACAACGATAGAGGAATTGGAAGAGAGAGAGAGACAGTAAAATGGAAACAAAGAGGTCAAGAAAAAGAGACATATATAGAAACAGAAAGAGAAAAATACATTTAAATAGAGGGGAACATTGTGTTTGAGAGAGAGAAACAGAGAGAAAGAGGGGTAGCGTAGTCACTGCAGGGCAGTGTTTGAGGCAGAGAGGAATTTCCCTCCAGCAGACTAGTCATCCATCACCCAGGGGAGAGAGAGATCACATCACTCCATCTCTCCCTTCACCATGATTTATCTCTCCGTTTTTATCTCCCTCGGTCTTGTCAGTGTGACACTCGCTCTCTTCAGCAGGATAGCAGAGATAAAAATCCAACTGATATGTGGTTAAACTTACTTCACAGTTTCATCTTTCTTTTGCACCCCTCCTCTCTCCCCCACTCAACCTCTCACACATTCACCAATATATACACATACATACAGTGCTGTGAAAAAGTATTTGCCCCCTTTCTATTTTTCTAATCTCGTCACGGTATCTCAGTGCATTCAAATTGTCATCAATAAAAAGTAATTGTGTTGATTTTCCGTAGCTTATGCCTGCCCATACCATAACCCCGCCGCCGCCAACTGTTCACAACGTTGCCGTCAGCAAAAGGTGCACCTTGTACTGGGGACAGCACAGGTGCACCTTGTGCTGGGGACAATAAAGGGCCACTCTAAATTGTGCAGTTGTTACACAACACAATGCCACAGATGTCGAAATTTTCTAAAACAACGTCGGAGGCAGTTTATGGTAGAGAAATTAACAGAAAATTATTTGGCAACAGCTCAGGTGGACATTTCTGCAGTCAGCATGACAATTGTACACTTCCTCAAAACTTGGGACATCTGTGGCATTGTGTTGTGTGACAACTGCACAATTTAGAGTGGCACAATTTAGAGTGGCCTTTTATTGTCCTCAGCACAATTTCGTGAACCTACCTACTTACTACTTTTTAACTTTAAACCCTAACCCGTAGCCTATCTAACGTTAGCCAGTTAGCTAACATTAGCCACAACAAATTGGAATTCTTAACATTTATGTTTAGCAAATTCGTAACATTTTGCACAAATATACATTTTTTACATATTTTATTTCACCTTTATTTAACCAGGTAGGCTAGTTGAGAACAAGTTCTCATTTACAACTGCAACCTGACCAAGATAAAGCAAAGCAGTGCGTCAAAAACAACACAGAGTTACACATAAACAAACGTACAGTCAATAACACAATAGAAAAATCTATGTGCAGTGAGTGCAAATGTAGAAGAGTAGGGAAGTAGACAATAAATAGGCCATAGAGGCGAAATAATTACAATTTAGCATTAACACTGGAGGGATAGATGTGCAGATGATGATATGCAAGTAGAGATACAGGGGTGCAAAAGAGCAAGAGGATAAGTAACGATATGGAGATGAGGTAGTCTGGTGTGCTATTTACAGATTGGCTGTGTACAGGTACAGTGATCGGTAAGCTGCTCTGACAGCTGATGCTTAAAGTTAGAGAGGGAGATATAAGACTCAAGCTTCAGTGATTTTTGCAATTCGTTCCAGTCATTGGCAGCAGAAAACTGGAAGGAAAGACGACCAAAATAAGTGTTGGCTTTGGGGGTGACCAGTGCAATATACCTGCTGGAGCGCGTGCTACGGCTGGGTGTTGCTATGGTGACCAGTGAGCTGAGATAAGGCGGGGCTTTACCTAGCAAAGACTTATAGATGACCTGGAGCCATACGATATGGATGATGACATTCACAAACGTATACACACACCATACAAAACATCTGACTAAATGAAGTGTTTCGGATTTACATCCAGAATAATACAAAATACTCTGAGACCAGGCTGGTTCACTAGATACCGAACCAAACGGAAGAAAAACGTCTGAAACAGGGAGTAACTACCTGAATTTGTCCATTAAGAAACATTTGTTTTCCGATTTTCTGTTGCAAAACAGAAAGCTACAATGTGCAGTAATGAATATGCCCCTGGTTATAGGGACTTAGAGTGAACTGAACACCATACTACTTCCTAGAAACAAAATGAGTCAGGGGTTTAATTATGTTGCTGACACCCTTGGGGGCTAGCACACACACAGTTAGGGCCTAGGGGGTTCAGCGAAGGAAGACTTTAGAGAGTACGTCCCAGGAGACCTGTTGGGAGTCTCCCCTGTAACCTGGGGTCCCTCCCCCCACATACATACGTCTCTGTGTGCTAGTTAAGCAGATCTATGTGCCGTTGGTTTTAGATGACTCAGGTTAAAGCCCCTGGCTTCTCTCAGAATGAGACCAGGCTTGGTCTACATAATGACGTCACCTCAGCAGTTTACAATGCAGCAGAGTGAATGAGCAACTCTGTGCATTGAACATCACATTGGCAAGAAGATATGGAAATGACACACACAGTCTGTGTCTCAGCACACTAGTAGGAACACACCGTATGTGTTCACATATGATGCAAGTCAGTTCCTACATCTAACAGTCCCTTGCATTTACGCAGTATACACAGTGTGGGCCAAGGGATTCTGTTAGATGGGTAATAGTTTAGCGTGTCAGCTATGTTGTTGTGTGTACAATATTGGTGGTGTGTGTAGGTGGTGCAACAGCAGCTAGGCACTATTACCATGCTCTATCAGTCTCCGCGATAGAAAGCTGGCCCAATTTGTTCCGTCATCCCAGAACGCATGAATTAACTAGGTTATAATGAGCTACATTTATGCGTCCCTTTGAGGTATATTATGTTCTCTGTATTTAAATACTCCATTCAAGTATATCATGATTTCTGAATGTACCTTCTAGAAATGTCGGAGATCTGTGAAATAACTCGAATTGATATGGAAAAACTCAACATCATGTTGTCAACATTATACACCCTCACCTTACAAATGTTTTTTTTTCTTCTGAGGCCTCTGTAACTTCACACTCACTGTCAAGTTAATTTCGAAGCTGATGAATGAATATATCAACAAATAAGATGGGACCAAATGTAACTATGATTCTATAATGATTTGGTGAATCTGTGGCTTAATGGTTTACAGAGGTCAAGCACGTTGCAAATCATCAGCTTGCAGCCAGGCCTGTCGTTGCTTGCGCACAAGGATCACATTTTTAGCACGAGTTCAAAAGGTGGAAAACTGTCAAATTCAGTAGAAAGCAAAAGCAAAGTAACTTCGAAATCGAAAGGTGTTGGCTAATAATATTATTGCAGCCACTTACCTGTTTGTTCCAACGTGGCCACTCGGCGTTGTCGGTGGTTACAAATTAAATATTTAAAAACGAAAGCAAGAAAAACACTGACGTGGTAAACGAGAGTATTGCAATAAAGAAATATACCGCAGGGGAAAACCTCCTTTCGCTGCTCTACTTAAGAATAATTTTTAAAAAAGGCAGAAAGTCCACCTATGAAAAACAAACACCTGAGCGTTTTATCCGCTTTTGAAACGCAAAACTCGTCACATCAGTGCAGCAGACACACGAAAACGTGAAACTTAAAACGTCTATAAGGTTTTTTAAAAAGACATGGGAGTACAGCAAAATCCCTTTCAGAGAAATATGTTTGTCACTCCCTGCCTCCCAAACCGAGTCAGTGCGTGTCCACAATTCACGGGAGCCCAGAGGCAACGTTCTGTTACAGTTACCTGACTCATGTGCTGTGCTCTGCTGGGTGGCCAACCCTCTTTTTACAAAGCAGCACAGGGATAGTTGCGTGTTGTTCGTATGTACCAACTGTAGGTAGTGAGACGTGGACTTCCCATAACACAGGAGCAACCATAGACATTGAAACCAGGGAGCAACAGGTAACACAAATGACAATATGTTATGTGAGGTGAAATGGAGAATGGGCTATGTGAACAACACAAAAGTTATCGACAAACAAAGAGTAAATAGTTTAATAGTAGCGCATCTAGAAGGGGGCAGTACTAGCCTGATCCATCCCAGGATCCTCCTCGTATGTTGTCATTATACACGCGTGATATTGGAATATAGGCTAAATGCACCCAGAGCAACAGTAGCATTACTATTTTAACGTCTGGAGATGTGGGGAATATTCTCGTCCCCGTAAATTACAGATTACATATATATTTCATTGCTCCATATTCCGATCTGAATAATTATGTCCAAATTAACTCCCAAGCAATTTAAACATAATATCCTTGACTGTAATCCATAAGATGGACTCTCACAAACATACACGTACCCTGAATCGCCCTAGTTTTGATTCCTGAATAAAAAGGAAACCGTAGGAATTCTTCACATTGAGAGCCAAACACAACAAGCACACTGTATTAGTCATGTCCCTTCCCACAGTGCGTATGCGCACGTTCGTGCATTGCATGTGTGTGCCTGTGCCTGCGTACATGCCCCCACGTGTGCGTGCACAAGGCAGAGAGTGTGTTAGTCATTGTCTCATGCTCTACTTTAGTCTCCACAGTGTACCTGTCTGTTGAGGTTGCTACTGTCCCTGATTTATCCTTGTATTCCACGTTTACTCCATTGACTTTGACTCTTATTAATACTATGCTAATATGCATGACTTTGACTCTTATTAATACTATGCTAATATGCATGACTTTGACTCTGCGCTTGAGCTCACATATTATCATAATGGCTCAGACAGGTAAAACATTATGCCTCATAATATTTTACATCATATGATTGAAAAACGAATATCTGCAAAGTAGTGAGAAAGTACTTTATATTATTTGTCCTTTGAGAGTGGCCCCGTTAGAGACTGCAGTAAAGATATGAATAACTACTGTTACTCTCTTGGCCAGGTGGTGTATTGTTGAAACCTCTTCCTTTAGACCTCGTTAAAATGTCTGGGGATGATGCAGTACAGTCCCAGCCAATGTCCCTCTCCCCCATACTGCGTGTGGGTGTTTGTGTGTACATGTGTGTGTGCCTCAATGAATGTCACTCCTTATCATGGGAATGGGATGCTGTGTTTCCATGGGAACTACACGAAAAAATGTTTTTGATGCTTTTAACAATCAGTCACAAGGAAACTAACTCTCTCCCTTTGCCAGGTCTATGCACTGGACATATTGTACTGAAGGCATGTTTACATGATATATCCTATCCACCCTCTCCAACAGGCTTATTGAAATGCAGGCCTCAAGGTGTCATCCTTCCCCTCCAATCAGGGACTGATTCAGACCCGGGGGACACCAGGTGATTGACTCTTTGGACCAATCAGTGACATGACGTGGTCTTCCTGTCTGGGTTGGCGCCCCCCCCTTGGGTTGTGCCATGGCGGAGATTTTTGTGGGCTATACTCGGCCTTGTCTTCGGACGGTAAGTTGGTGGTTGTAGACATCCCTCTAGTGGTGTGGGGGCTGTGCTTTGGCAAAGTGGGTGGGGTTATATCCTGCCTGTTTGGCCCTGTCCGGGGGTATCATCGGATGGGGCCACAGTGTCTTCTGATCCCTCCTGTCTCAGCCTCCAGTATTTATGCTGCAGTAGTTTATGTGTCGGGGGGCTAGGGTCAGTCTGTTACATCTGGAGTATTCTCTTGTCTTATCCGGTGTCCTGTGTGAATTTAAATATGCTCTCTCTAATTCTCTCTTTCTCTCTTTCTTTCTTTCTCTCGGAGGACCTGAGCCCTAGGACCATGCCCCAGTCCACCTGGCCATGCTGCTGCTCCAGTTTCAACTGTTCTGCCTGCGGCTACGGAACCCTGACCTGTTCACCGGACGTGCTTGTTGCACCCTCGACAACTACTATGATTATTATTATTTGACCATGCTGGTCATTTATGAACAATTTATGACCATGCTCTCTGTGCACCCACCTGTGCACCAGGCCCTATATGGGTCAGGGGCCCTCAGGTGCCAGGCACCAGCAGCCTCAGGCGGTGTGTGTGTGTGTGTGTGTGTGTGTGTGTGTGTGTCTGAAACGCCCCACTTTTCCACTTGGTGATGCATCATTAATCCCGTCATTCTGAGGCACTCACCTGAGCCCACGCGTTTATTCACACACGCACACACACACACACACACACACACACACACACACACACACACACACACACACACACACACACACACACACACACACACACACACACACACACACAGCCATGGGCTTAGCTTTCTCATGTATGAATGTGCTTTCCTGGGGTTGAGCTCTAAAGGTATGCTGCCTGCGCCTACAATCATAGAAAACAACTACAAACCATCTACAACCTAAAAAGGTTCTTTGACTGTCCTCATTGGTGAACCCTTGGAATCAAAAGGGTTTTACCAGGAACCAGAAAGGCTTTTTCACCCTTTTTGGTTCCTGGTAAAAACCTTTTGATTCCAAGAAGAACCCTTTTGGGTTCTATGTAGAACCCTTTCCACGTTGGGCTCTACATGGAACCCAAAAGGGTTGTACCTAGAACCAAAAAGGGTTCTTCTATGTGGACAGCTGAAAAACCCTTTTGGAACCATTTTCTCTAAGAGTGTAGACTAGCCTATCCTTCAGCCGTTATTCCTATACCGCTGACACACATATACACTCTCTCTCTCTCTCTCTCTCTCTCTCTCTCTCTCTCTCTCTCTCTCTCTCTCTCTCTCTCTCACTCATTCTCACTCATTCTCTCCCTCTCTACTCCGCTGCCTGTGTTCTCTCTCCTCTCCCGCGGTCTCATGCTCTCATTCCTTCGTCTTCCGACTCTTTCACTCTCACTCTCCTTCACTCTCTCTCTCTCTCATCTCCTCTCTCTTCTCCAATCTCTCGCCTTCATTCACTCTAATTATCTCTCTCACTCCTCGCATCCTCCACTCTCTCTCTCTCTCTCAGCCTCTCTAGTTCTTTCTCTCTCTATTGAAGCCCTCAAGCCGTGTGGATTCATTAATTAGCTTCGTCCGTCCATGGAAGATTAGCAAAGTAGCGTAGTGACTGCATGTTGCCCAGTGCATATAGATAGACTGTGTTGCTTGTGCTATACTGTGAATCTATACACACACACATTAACACACACTCTAGCAGACAAACACACTATCTCTCTCCCTCTCCCTCTCTCTCTCTCTCTCTCTCTCTCTCTCTCTCTCTCTCTCTCTCTCTCTCTCTCTTTCATTCTCTCTCTGTGACTGTAGCGCTGGCTTACTAGAGAAAGCAGCAGTGAAAGTGCGGGCGGTCTACTTTTACTGAAGACTCGGAGAAGATAAAACAAACACAGACAGAAGACAGCAGGATGGGAGCCTTCAGCGGGTTGTAAAATACTCCAGTTCTTCTCTGTCAAAGGCAGAGGCTATGGCTACTGTCTAGCAACACTTCATCATCACTACTTCTCTGCACAGAATCTGTGGTAAGACCAGATTTTATTCATGGCATTCTTTTTCTTTGATAAAAGACAGTATTAGAAGTGTGTGTATGCCACACACATTATACTGTAGACGCTCTTATAGTGTGTGTGTGTGTGTGTGTGTGTGTGTGTGTGTGTGTGTGTGTGTGTGTGTGTGTGTGTGTGTGTGTGTGTGTGTGTGTGTGTGTGTGTGAGAGAGAGAGAAAGCCATAGATAGGATGATGAGTGCCGTAGCAGAGACATCTCAGTCTCCATCTCTCCTGACCCACATTGATGAACCTGTAGTTCTGCATGCAGAGCTGTCTTAATGTCCTACTCCCTTAGCGCCACAGCCTATATCACTATATCACACACATCTGCTGGATTGTCAGGGAGAAAGAGTAGCGTATCAGTCGTGTGGGTGGGTGAGTGTGTGTAAGTGTCTGGGACTGTGTGTCGCTGTATGTGGGAGTGTGTGTAGCTGTGTGTGGGTAGTGAGAGAGGAGGTGTGTGGTAGTGTGTGAGGCAGGGTTTTGGGACATGACAATACTGCAGTGGTATGAGATGGAACACAGATGATGACAGAGACACAGACAGATTATGTATTGAGACAGAGCGAGACAGAGAGAGATGAAGAGAAAAAAGGAGGGATGACTGAGCTGGGTGAAGAGAGAGGATGGATGAAGTGAGTGGGGTGAAGAGAGAGAAAGAGGGATGGACTGAGCAGGGTGAAGAGAGAGAGAAGGAGAGATGGGGTGAAGAGAGAGAGAAGGAGAGATGGACTGAGCGGGGTGAAGAGAGAGAGAAGGAGAGATGGGGTGAAGAGAGAGAGAAAGAGAGATGGACTGAGCAGGGTGAAGAGAGAGAGAAAGAGAGATGGACTGAGCGGGGTGAAGAAAGAGAGAAAGAGAGATGGACTGAGCTGGGTGAAGAGAGAGAGAAAGAGAGATGGGGTGAAGAGAGAGAGAAAGAGAGATGGGGTGAAGAGAGAGAGAAAGAGAGATGGACTGAGCGGGGTGAAGAGAGAGAGAAAGAGAGATGGGGTGAAGAGAGAGAGAAAGAGAGATGGACTGAGCGGGGTGAAGAGAGAGAGAAAGAGAGATGGACTGAGCTGGGTAAAGAGAGAGAGAAAGAGAGATGGGGTGAAGAGAGAGAGAAAGAGAGATGGACTGAGCAGAGTGAAGAGAGAGAGAAAGAGAGATGGACTGAGCGGGGTAAAGAGAGAGAGAAAGAGAGATGGACTGAGCTGGGTGAAGAGAGAGAGAAAGAGAGATGGACTGAGCTGGGTGAAGAGAGAGAGAAAGAGAGATGGACTGAGCGGGGTGAAGAGAGAGAGAAAGAGAGATGGACTGAGTGGGGTGAAGAGAGAGAGAAAGAGAGACGGACTGAGCTGGGTGAAGAGAGAGAGAAAGAGAGATGGGGTGAAGAGAGAGAGAAAGAGAGATGGACTGAGCTGGGTGAAGAGAGAGAGAAAGAGAGATGGACTGAGCAGGGTGAAGAGAGAGAGAAAGAGAGATGGGGTGAAGAGAGAGAGAAAGAGAGATGGACTGAGCGAGGTGAAGAGAGAGAGAAAGAGAGATGGACTGAGCGGGGTGAAGAGAGAGAGAAAGAGAGATGGACTGAGCTGGGTGAAGAGAGAGAGAAAGAGAGATGGGGTGAAGAGAGAGAGAAAGAGAGATGGACTGAGTGGGGTGAAGAGAGAGAGAAAGAGAGATGGACTGAGCGGGGTGAAGAGAGAGAGAAAGAGAGATGGACTGAGCGGGGTGAAGAGAGAGAGAAAGAGAGATGGACTGAGCGGGGTGAAGAGAGAGAGAAAGAGAGATGGACTGAGCGGGGTAAAGAGAGAGAGAAAGAGAGATGGACTGAGCTGGGTGAAGAGAGAGAGAAGGAGAGATGGGGTGAAGAGAGAGAGAAAGAGAGATGGACTGAGCGGGGTGAAGAGAGAGAAGGAGAGATGGGGTGAAGAGAGAGAGAAAGAGAGATGGGGTGAAGAGAGAGAGAAAGAGAGATGGACTGAGCAAGGTGAAGAGAGAGAGAAAGAGAGATGGACTGAGCTGGGTGAAGAGAGAGAGAAAGAGAGATGGGGTGAAGAGAGAGAGAAAGAGAGATGAACTGAGCTGGGTGAAGAGAGAGAGAAAGAGAGATGGGGTGAAGAGAGAGAGAAAGAGAGATGGACTGAGCTGGGTGAAGACCAGTTCAGTATATGAGCCATAACTCAATAATACATGTAGTTAAACACAGAGGACTTTAACCACTCTGATGTGTGTGTAATAATGTATATCTGAACAAGCTCTCAGACACTAGGCTACTGATGAATGTCCACTTTGACATCTAGTTATTAGAATACTAGAGTGTGTGACTTCTGTGCTCAAGTCTCCCCATTGCTATCAATGATTGATTGATTGAATAATGATTTATTATGCAAAGTTTAAACAGGAGTCAACCGCACTTACACTCCCGTTCAAAGGTTTGGGGTCACTTAGAAATGTCCTTGTTTTTGAAAGAAAAGCACATTTATTGTCCATTAAAATAACATCAAATTGATCCGAAATACAGTGTAGACAGTGTAGACATATGTTAATGTTGTAAATTACTATTGTAGCTGGAAACGGCAGATTTTTAATGGAATATCTACATAGGTGTACAGAGGCCCATTATCAGCAACCATCACTACTGTGTTCCAATGGCACGTTGTGTTAGCTAATCCAAGTTTATCATTTTAAAACGCTAATTGATCATTAGAAAACCCTTTTGCAATTATGTTAGCACAGCTGAAAACTGTTGTTCTGATTAAAGAAGCAATAAAACTGTCCCTCTTTAGTCTAGTTGAGTATCTGGAGCATCAGCATTTGTGGGTTCGATTACAGGCTCAAAATGGCCAGAAGCAAAGACTTTCTTCTGAAACTCGTCAGTCTATTCTTGTTCTGAGAAATGAAGGCTATTCCATGTGAGAAATTGGCAAGAAACTGAAAATCTTGTACAACTCAACTAGTATAAAGAAGGCCAGTTTTATTGCTTCTTTAATCAGAACAACAGTTTTCAGCTGTGCTAACATAATTGCAAAAGGGTTTTCTAATGATAAACTTGGATTAGCTAACACAACGTGCCATTGGAACACAGGAGTGATGGTTGCTGATAATGGGCCTCTGTACACCTATGTAGATATTCCATAACAAAATCTGCTGTTTCCAGCTACTATAGTCATTTACAACATTAACAATGTCTACACTGTATTTCTGATCAATTTGATGCTATTTTAATTTCTAAGTGACCCCAAACTTTTGAACGGTAGTGTATCTCAATTCAAGATTCTGTTCAGAGAGGCGTGAGATCAGGTCCGCGTCCCAAATGGCACCCTACTCCCCAAGTAGTGCACTATGTAGGGAATAGGGTGCCATTTGGGACATAGGCGAGGAAAGGGTGACCCAAAGGAGGCTTTCTAAGAAGACTACACAGATGGGACTAACGGCTGTCAATCAAATCTTGAAACTGCTTTTCAAGTAAAAAATGCATTATTCTTGCTCTGTATCGGAATTCATATTTGGGGTTTATGCACTACCCAGAATAATATTGACTGTGTGAATCAAACACTTCAACTGCAAATCAACTCAGACAGGCTTTTTTGCTGCTGCGTGGTGAGAAATGTACTTTTGACTTTGATGGAATAGTATCCATAGTTCTTGGAGCCTCCAGTTCTTTCCCCATGGGTATCTGCTTGTGGGTAGGTGGAAGGAAGACTTCTTATCTTATGCTACTTTCTTTGGCAAATGCCTTTCTTTAACATATGTTCTCTTTTCTTTAGCTGTCCTGTGGGGGGAATCCCTGAGTTGACTTCAATTTGGGATTATTGTTGTTCAATGTTTAATCTCTCTCTTTCATTCATCTTTTTTTAACCGTCTCTCCATGTCTCTCTTATGTCTATCCTATTCCCATGCTGGGTCTGACTGACTGGGTCTGACTGACTGTGTCTGAGAACTGCATCTGACTGACTGTGTCTGACCGACTGTGTCTGAAAACTGCATCTGACTGACTGTGTCTGACTGACTGTATCTGACTGACTGTGTCTGACTGACTGTGTCTGACTGACTGTGTCTGAAAACTGCATCTGACTGACTGTGTCTGAAAACTGTATCTGACTGACTGTGTCTGAAAACTGTATCTGACTGACTGTGTCTGAAAACTGTATCTGACTCACTGTGTATGAAAACTGTATCTGACTGACTGTGTTGGACTGACTGTGTCTGACTGTATCTGACTGACTGTATCTGACTGACTGTGTCTGACTGACTGTGTCTGACTGACTGTGTCTGACTGACTGTGTCTGAAAACTGTATCTGACTGACTGTGTCTGAAAACTGTATCTGACTGACTGTGTCTGAAAACTGTATCTGACTGACTGTGTCTGAAAACTGTATCTGACTGAATGTGTCTGAAAACTGTATCTGACTGACTGTGTCTGAAAACTGTATCTGCGTCCCAAATGGAACCATATTCGTGCGTGTGTGTGTGTGCATGCGTGTGCGTGTCCGAGTGCTTGTGTGTGATAAAAACATATATTTGTTAAAGAACTCAAAATGGTTCCGTAATGGACTAAACTTGGCACCGCAATACTTTTCTGTGGATGTTGCTAAAGGTTATGATTCTACAGGTGCATCAGTCCAGCTAACAGAAGAGAAACAGAAGAGAAACCGGGAAGAAGGCACAATGAGGAATATAGGAGACAGAGACCTACAGAAGACCAGCACCTACATCGTACCCTGCTTCCTGCTAGTGGAGGTGAGTGGGCAGCATATTGACCAATCATTTGTATGACATGGTGAAAGAAAAAGGATACATTCCAATATTTCAATCACCCTTTCTCTTGTCCCCTTTCAACACACAATAAATCCAATCCTACATGTTGGAACATGGCCTCAGTGCAGAGACATCTTTGTTCATTGCTCTGTCTGTACTTCCTCCTCTCCTCTCCTCCCCCTCCCCTCCTCTGCTCTTCCCCTCTTCCTCTTCTCCTCTCATCCCCCCTCTCCCTCCTCTCCTCTGCTGCCCTCCTCTCATCCCCCCTCTCCTCTCCTCTTGTCTCTTTTCCTCTCCTCTCATCCCCCTCCTCTCCCTCCTCTCATTCCCCCCTCCCTCCTCTCCTCCACTCCTCTCCCTCCTCTCCTCTCATCCACCCCTCTCCCTCCTCTCCTCTGCTCCTCTCATCCCCCCTCTCCTCTCCCTTCTTCTCCTCTCCTTTCCTCTCCTCTGATCCCCCTCTCCCTCCTCTACTCGCATCCCTCCCTCCTCTCCTCTCATCCCCCCTCTCCCTCCTCTCCTCAGCTCCTCTCCCTCCTCTCATCCCCATCTCCTCTCCCTTCTTCTTCTCCTCGCCTCCCCTCCCTCCTCTACCTCCTCTCCTTCACCCTCACATGTATTTCCTAATTAATGGGCCTAATTAACACAAGGAAATGCAATTAGCCCGCTCAGCCGCTAACACTCTACGCTATTGCTAATTCTGTGCCCACTGCCCATAGAGCCTGCAACAAGGGCTAGCGTAGTGGGTTAGCAGAGTTAGCAGTTTTAGCATTATCATGAGGTAAGAGGGGGATTTTTGCCATTAGCTATACAGTATATCTAACACGTTACTGAGACCGTGCACCAGCTGTGCACACGGAGCCTGTGGGCAGAGCTAGCGTAGCAGCTTTATCAAGTTTTAGCATTCTAATTGGGTTAGAAGTTGATTTTAGTCGTTAGCTATACAGTAGACTATATATTTCATGGGGTTTTAATAGCAGGGCTAGCATTAGTAGCTACAGTTTACGGTAAGAGGTTGATTTTGAGTTTAGCCACAAGACAATTGTATATATCCCGTGGGGTGTTATGCTAGTTGGAGTGGACTAATGTGTTTTTGATCAACTGCAGTGAGAGAAAGTGTAGGTCTATGGAGTTAGACAGTAAGAAGGGTTAACCTCAGTACAGTGTAGAATTCAGATGTAACTAGCCACTGTATATCTCATGTGTAGCACATGGGAATGTGTGAAATGAACTCCTCAACCTAAAATGTCCTCACTTGCAGTAACAAATTGTAAATTTTTCGGTGGCGCTGACTGGTAAGACGCTCCGGGAGTGCGGTGTCGTGTGCAAGCAAAGCAGAGGTCCTGGGTTCGAGCCTTGGTGTGAACCGAATCAGGAGGAAGCGGTACTCGCTAAGCAAGCAGCGTGACGTCAGTTACACCTGGGTTATGACAACTGAATGTGTTTTTGTTCAAATCAGAGACATTTTAGGGCTAGCAGTTAGTTGTGGTACCACATAGGGTTAATGACAGGGATCGATGTAGCTATATCCCAGAGTGTTCGGAGAGTTGGAGAGTGGACTTCATAATAATGTGTTTTTGTACAGCTGCAGACTATCTGAGAAACCGCAGTAAACAATAATGCAGTTTGCAGCATATTAGCAGTTGAGTCCGAATTTGAGCTCAGCCACTAGACATGCAGGCTACGTTCCCGAATGGCACCCTATTCCCTATAGGGCCCACAGGGCTCTGGTTGAAAGTAGTGCACTACGTAGGAAATATGGCGGCATTTGGGACGCAGAGCCAGCATACCCCAATGGGGTGTCATGAGAGCTGGAGTTTAATGTGTGTTTGTACCACTGTAGTCGGAGAAAACAGTAGTACATCTCTGGGGCATTCACCTCCTACACACATTATACCATTCTCTACCCGACACACTCAGTCTGTGTCCCAAATGGCACCCTATTACCTTTATAGCACACTACTTTTGACCTGAGCCTCCATTGGCCTCCTTTAGCCCTCCTTTCTTCAACCGTACTCCTCCACTCCTACAACAAAGCCATCCAGCTATTTTTACACTCCTCCAAAACACTCATCCCTCTCTCCAACACTCCTCCAGGGTCCCCTCTCCTCTCTTTCTCCATCCCTCCTCTCCTTCTTCTCTCTTCCTCTCATCCGTCGGTGGAAGGGAGTGAGAGAGTAACGACCTGCTACTGTACAGCACTCCAGAGGGCATCCAGTCTTCTGTTGTTACATTAGCATCTCATTACACTCTATTCTCTAAAACAAACGGGCTGACGCTCTCCTTTCTTCCACCTCTCTTCTCTTTATCTCTTATTCTCTCTCTCGCTCTCTCTCGCTCTCTCTCTCTCTCTCGCTCTCTCTATCTCTCTCTCTCTCTCTCTCTCTCTGTCTCTCTCTTTCTCTGGGCATTGTTTCATATCTTCCAGCCATTTCCATCTTTCTCTATCCTAGAACGTGAGAAAATTTCTTATCAGTCCCGTTAATAAACAAGGGATTACACAGGATTTCCCCCTTCCCATCCTTTTGACTGGGATGAGAACTTCAGAATGGAAAATGGAAGCTAAGCTTCTCCATTTCTATCTCATCTAACCTCTCCTCCTTCCAGGCAGAATAATCCCGGTGTGAAAAGACACACACACACACATAAAGTTATCACACACATAGACACAATGAAATGCACATTCACACGGACACACAGACACACTCTCTCTCTCTTTCTCTCTCTTCTCTTCTCTCCTGGTCCAGCAGTGTGTGACATGGTAGACGTGCTGTGAAGGGGCACAAAGGGTCTGCTCTCAAGGCTAACTGGCTCCTTCACTTCAAAGACTGAAGCGCTTAAAGACTTGTTTTGATGTAACTGATTTTGCACCGGGCTTCAGTGGAAGAGGAAGTAAGTGGCAATTGGAAGGTCCTACTATATGGAAATAAAGGGGCAATCAGCAATTGGTACATACATTTGTTGGACTTAAATTAATGATATGGCCACTGATTCTTGAAGAATATAACTTTTAAATGCCTCATGAGTTTAGTTCAACTGTCGTATCCGACAACTGTCGATTGATTTTGGCATCTTTTCTTGTAAACTGAATTGATTAGTTACAAAATGAACAGCTGATGAGAAAACTGTCAATCTAATTGTATTCTGGTTGCCCCAGAGAAAACAAATCTGAGACATTGCCTACCGGCCCTGGTCAAAAGTAGTGCAATAACCTGAGAGTACAAAACATTAAGAACACCTTCCTAATATTGAGTTGCTCCCCCCTCTCAGAACAGCCTCTATTCGTCGGTATTGACTCTACAATGTGTAGAATCCAGTGCTTCCCATAGTTGTATCAAGTTGGTTGGATGTCCTTTGGGTGGTGGACCATTCTTGATACACACAGGAAACTGTTTAGTGTGGAAAAACCCAGCAGCGTTGCAGTTCTGGACACAAACCGGTGCTCCTGGCACCTACTACCATACCATTTTCAAAGGCACTTAAATATTTTGTCTTGCCCATTCACCCTCTGAATGACACACGTACACAATCCATGATACTCAGAATGGCGCCGGAGGGGATGGCTGCCGTTTTACGGCACTCCTAACCAGCTGTGCTATTTTGTTAGTTTTTTCATGTTGTTTGTAACTTATATCTTAACTTATTTTGTACATAATCTTGCTGCTACTGTCTCTTATGACCGTAAACAACTTCTGGACATCAGAACAGCGATTACTCACCTCAAACTGGACAAAGGATATACTGCTTTCTAGGGAATGGACCCAAATCCCTGTCATTTGCGTGAAGAAAACACGGAGAAAAAGAGGGAGGAGGTCAGGCAGCCTTCTGAGAATTCGTAGGCAAGTGCATAAACCTCCACCACCATCCATTCTATTGGCCGATGTGCAATCATTGGAAAACAAAAGGGATGATATACAGTCAAGACTATCCTACCAATATACAGTCAAGACTATCCTACTAATATACAGTCAAGACTATCCTACCAATATACAGTCAAGACTATCCTACCAACAGGACTTTAAAAACGGTAATATCTTGTGTTTCACCGAGTCGTGACTGAACAATGACACAGATAATATAGAGCTGGCGGGATTTTCCATCCATCGGCAGGACAGAGAAGCTACGTCTGGTAAGACGAGGGGCGGGGGTGTGTGTCTATTTGTCAAAAACAGCTGGTGCGCAATGTCTAATATTAAAGAAGTCTCAAGGTATTGCTCGCCTGAGGTAGAGTACCTTATGATAAGCTGTAGACCACACTATCTACCAAGAGAGTTCTCATCTATATTATTCATAGCCATCTATTTACCACCAGAAACCGATGCTGGCACTAAGACCGCACTCAACCAGCTGTATAAGGCCATTAGCAAACAAGAAAATGCTCATCCAGAGGCGGCGCTCCTAGTGGCCAGGGACTTTAATGCAGGCAAACTTAAATACGTTTTACCTCATTTCTACCAGCATGTCACATTTGCAACCAGAGGAGAAAAAAAACTCTAGACCACCTTTACTCCATACACAGAGATGCATACAAAGCTCTCCCTTGCCCTCCATTTGGCAAATCAGACCATAATTCATGCTTACGAGCAAAAACTAAAGCAGGAAGTACCAGTGACTCGCTCAATACGGAAGTGGTCAGATGACGCGGATGCTACGCTGCATGACTGTTTGGCTAGCACAGACTGGAACGTACAGACGTACATATCCCAACCAGAAGCCATGGATTACAGGCAACATCTGCATCGAGCTAAAGGCTAGAGCTGCTGCTTTCAAGGAGCAGGACACTAATCCGGACGCTTATAAGAAATCCCACTACGCCCTTAGACGAACTATCAAACAGGCAAAGCGTCAATACAGGATTCAGATCGAATCCTACTACACCAGCTCTGACACTCGTCGGATGTTGCAGGGCTTGAAAACTATTACGGACTACAAAGGGAAACCCAGCTGCGAGCTGCCCAGTGACGCGAGCCTACCAGATGAGCTAAATGCCTTTTATGCTCGCTTCGAGGCAAGCAACACTGAAGCATGCATGAGAGCACCAGCTGTTCTGGATGACTGTGTGATAACGCTCTCGATAACTGATGTGAGCAAGACCTTTATACAGGTCAACATTCGCAAAGCCGCGGGGCCAGACGGATTACCAGGACGTGTACTCAAAGCATGCGCGGACCAACTGGCAAGTGTCTTCACTGACATTTTCAACCTCTCCCTGACCGAGTCTGTAATACCTACATGTTTCAAGCAGACCACCATAGTCCCTGTGCCCAAGGAAGCAAAGGTAACCTGCCTAAATGATTACCGCCCTGTAGCACTCACGTCGGTAGCCATGAAGTGCTTTGAAAGGCTGGTCGTGGCTCACATCAACAGCATCATCCCGGATACCCTAGACCCACTCCAATTCGCATACCGGCCCAACAGATCCACAGATGATGCAATATCAATCGCACTCCACACTGCCCTTTCCCTCCTGGACAAAAGGAACACCTATGTGAGAATGCTGTCCATTGACTACAGCGCAGCGTTCAAAGCTCATCACTAAGCTAAGGACCTTGGGACTAAACACCTCCCTTTGTAACTGGATCCTGGACTTTCTGACGGTGTTAGGCCTGATTACCGACAACAATGAGACAGCCTTTAGGGAGGAGGTCAGAGACCTGGCAGTGTGGTGCCAGGACAACAACCTCTCCTTCAATGTGAGCAAGTCAAAAGAGCTGATTGTGGACTACAGTCAAAGGCGGGCCGAACAGGCCCCATTAACATCGACGGGGCTGTAGTGGAGCGGGTCGAGAGATTCAAGTTCCTTGGTGTCCACATCACCAACGAACTATCATGGTCCAAACACACCAAGACAGTCGTGAAGAGGGCACGACAACACCTTTTCCCCCTCAGGAGACTGAAAAGATTTGGCATGGATCCCCAGATCCTCAAAAAGTTCTACAGCTGCACCATCAAGAGCATCCTGATCGGTTGTATCACCGCCTGGTATGGCAACTGCTCGGCATCTGACCGTAAGGCGCTACAGAGGGTAGTGAGTACGGCCCTGTACATCACTGGGGCCAAGCTTCCAGCCATTCAGGACCTATATACTAGGCAGTATCAGAGGAAAGCCCCAAAAATGGTCAAAGACCCCAGTCACCCATGTCATAGACTGGTCTAGGACCAAAAGGCTCCTTAACAGCCTCTACCCCCAAGCCATATGACTGCTGAACAGTTAATCAAATGGGCACCCGGACTATTTACATTGACCCCCCCCCCCCCCCATTTGTTTTTACACTGCTGCTACTCACTGTTTATTATCTATGCATAGTCACTTTACCCCTACCTACATGTACAAATTACCTCAACGAACTTGTACCCCCGCATATTGACTCGGTACCGGTAACCCCTGTATATAGCCTCGTTATTGTTATTTTATTGTTACTTTTTATTATTTTTTACATTAGTTTATTTGGAAAATATTTTCCTAACTCTTTCTTGAACTGCATTGTTGGTTAAGGGCTTGTAAGTAAGCATTCACTGTAAGGTATACCTGTTGTATTCAACGCATGTGACAAATACAGTTTTGATTTGATGTCTTAAAAATCCTTCTTTAACTTGTCTCCTCCCCTTCATCTACACTGATTAAAGTGGATTTAACAATTGACATCAATAATGGATCATAGCTTTCACCTGGATTCACCTGGTCAGTCTATGTCATGGAAAGAGAAGGTGTTCTTAATGTTTTGTACACTCAGTGTATGGGGAATATGGTGCAAGAAAGGGTCTGCTCTCAAGGCTAACTGGCTCCTTCACTTCAAAGACTGAAGTGCTTCAAAAGTCGTTTTGATGTAACTGATTTTGCACCGGGCTTCAGTGGAAGAGGAAGTAAGTGGCAATTGGAAGGTCCTACTATATGGAAATAAAGGGGCAGTCAGCGATTGGTACATCCATTTTTGTTTTCTTTTTAATTCATGGTATACCCATTGATTCTTTTAATGAAATATCTCATGAGTTTAGTTCAACTGTCATACCCGGCAACTGTTGAGTGATTTGGCATCTTTTCTTGTAAACTACATTCATTAGTTACAAAATGAATGGCTGATGAGAAAACTGTCAAGCGTATTGTATTCAGATTGCCCCATAGAGAACTCATCTGAGACATTCCCTATGGGCCCTGGTCAAAGGTAGCACACTCTTCTGTATAGGGAATAGGTTGCCATTTGACCCTCCAACCAGCATTGTCGAATTTATGCTACATAGCTGCAGCATAGAAACACACAAACCACAGTCAACAGAAACGGCGGTATGATGTTGGTTCTGTATAAATAGGAGATAGACACCCATCCATGTTTCCAGTTTCCAGAAGAGGCATTGGTTGCGTAAGGTTGTGTATCAAGTCCGCCTGCATGCATTCACAGACGCACACAGACACACACACCTCATTCAAATCCATCTCTTTCTGGCTGTTAAGAAAGAGTTAGTAGCCCACTCACACTAGATGGCCTAGAGTCTCTCTCGGAGGAGTATGGGGGAGGAAAAGAGGACTTTAAAGCAGTGATGAAGAAAAGGAGGAGTGGTTCTATGAATAGCACCTGCAGTGATGATCTAACGGATGCAGCCCGAAGCACTCGTTAGCTCCCACCTGTTTGTTAATATGAGAGAGATAGGGAGACGGAGAGACAGGGAAAGGTTAGGAGATGGGGGAAGAGAGAGGGGGGGACAGTGAGAGAAGGGAGGAGAGGAGGGTGGGAGAGAGAGAAGGAGCGAGAGGGAGGGAGGGAGAGACAGAGGAGAGGCGCGAGAGAAAGGGAGAGAGAGAGAGAGAGAGAGAGAGAGAGAGACTTCACAATACCAGAAATACACATACACATCTTATTGAACCCATCTAACAGAATGTCTTGGCTCGCACTGGTTATGTGTACTGAGTAAATGCATGGGACTGTGTTAGATGTAGGAACTGACTTGCATAATATGTGAACACATACGGTTTGTTCCTACTAGTGTGCTGAGACACATGGACTGTGTGTAATGTCCATATCTTCTTGCCTTTGTGATGTTCAATGCAGAGTTGCTGATCTACTCTTCTGCGTTGTAAACCATGTTTAACACAATGTTGCTGAGTTTCCACTAAGAGTAAACTACTGAGGTGATGTCATTATGTAGACCAAGCCTTGTCTCATTCTATCAGGAATAGGGAGAGAGGAGGGGGGGGCAGAGAGAGAGACGGGGGAGAGAGAGAGAGAGAAATGGCCAATGGTTTGATGAAGAATGCATAAACCTAAGAAAGAAATTGAGAAACCTATCCAACCAAAAAAACTATGTACTGAGGAAATGTCCAATGGCTTTTTACTAAATTACCATACGACAGACCACGTATACATCTACACACCCTAATAGACAAACAAACAAACCAAAACAAAGGCAAAGTCTTCTCATGCTCTGTTGATTTCTAAAAAGCTTTTGACTCAATTTGGCATGAGGGTCTGCTATACAAATTGATGGAATGCGGTGTTAGGGGAAAAACATACAACAATGTGAAATCCATGTACACAAACAGGTGTGTGGTTAGAGTTGGCAAAAAACACACACATTTCTTTCCACAGGGCCTTGGGGTGAGACAGTGATGCCGCTTGAGCCCCACCCTCTTCAACATATACACATGGGGGCAGCAGGTAGCCTAGTGGTTAGAGCGTTGGACTAGTAACTGAAAGGTTGCTAGATCCAATCCCCCAACTGAAAAGGTAAAAATCTGTCGTTCTGCCCCTGAACAAGGCAGTTAACCCACTGTTCCTAGGCCATCATTGTAAATAAGAATTTGTTCTTAACTGACTTGCCTAGTTAAATAAAGGTTAAATAAAAAAATTATTTAACAAAATACACTATAATGTATATACAGAAGTATGTAGACACCCCTTCAAATTAGTGGATTTGTCTATTTCAGCCACACCCGTTGAAGACAAGTGTATAAAATCAATCACACCGCCATGCAATCTCCATAGGTAAACATTGGCATTAGAATGGTCTTACTGGAGAGCTCAGTAACTTTCAACATGGCACCGTCATAGGATGCCACCTTTCCAACAAGTCAGTTCGTCAAATTTCTTCCCTGCTAGAGCTGCCCCAGTCAAGTGCTGTTATTGTGAAGTGGAAACGTCTAGAAGCAACAACAGCTCAGGCGCAAAGTGGTAGGTCACACGAGCTCAAAGAATGGGACCGCCGAATACTGAAGCGCATAGCGCATAAAAATAGTCTGTCCTCGTTTGAAACACTCACTTCCGAGTTCCAAACTGCCTCTGGAAGCAACGTCAGCACAATAACTGTTCGTCGGGAGCTTCATGAAATGGGTTTTCCATGGTCGAGCAGCCACACACAAGCCTAAGATCACCATGAGCAATGCCAAGCATCGGCTGGAGTGGTGTAAATCTTGCCTCCATTGGACTCTGGAGCAGTGGAACCGCGTTCTCTGGAGTGATGAATCACGCTTCACCATCTGGCAGTCCGACAGACGAATCTGAGTTTGGCGGATGCCAGGAAAACGCTACCCGCCCCAATGCATAGTGCCAACTGTAAAGTTTGGTGGAGGAGGAATAATGGTCTGGGGCTGTTTTTCATGTTTCAGGCTAGGCCCCTTAGTTCCAGTGAAGGAAAATCTTAATGCTACAGCATACAATTACATTCTAGACAATTCTGTACTTCCAACTGTGTGGCAACAGTTTAGGGAAGGCCCTTTCTTGTTTCAGCATGACAATGCCCGTGTGCACAAAGTGAGGTCCATACAGAAAGGGTTTGTTGAGATCAGTGTGGAAGAACTTGACTGGCCTGCACCAGATCCCTGACCTCAACCCCATCGAACACCTTTGGGATGAATTGTAACACCGACTGTGAGTCAGGCTTAATTGGCCAACATCAGTGCCTGACCTCACTAATGCTCTTGTGGCTGAATGGAAGCCAGTCCCCCCTGTTCCAACATCTAGTGGAAAGCCTTTCCAGAAGAGTGGAGGCTGTTATAGCAGCATAGGTGGGACCAACTCCATATTAATGCCCATGATTTTGGAATTAAATGTCATATCCTCAGTGTACAACGTAAAACACCAAATAATGCATGCAGAGTAGAATTAGGCCGATACCAGCTAATGATCAAAATCCCGAAAAGAGTTGTTAAATTCTACAACCACCTAAAAGGGAGCGATTCCCAAACCTTTCATAACAAAGCCATCACCTACAGATAGACGAACATGGAGAAGAGTCCCCTCAGCAAGCTGGTCCTTGGGCTCTGTTCACAAACACAAACAGACCCCACAGAGACCCTGGACAGCAACACAATTAAACCCAACCAAATCATGAGAAAACAAAAAGATAATTACTTGACATATTGGAAAGAATGAACAAAAAAGCAAACTAGAATGTTATTTGGCCCTAAACAGAGAGTACACAGTGGCAGAATACCACTGTGACTGACCCAAAATTAAGGAAAGCTTTGACTATGTACAGACTCAGTGAGCATAGCCTTGCTATTGAGAGAAGGCGCTGTAGGCAGACCTGGCTCTCAAGAGAAGACAGGCTATGTGCACACTGCCCACAAAATGAGGTGGAAACTGAGCTGCACTTCCTGACTTCCCGCCAAATGTATGACCATATTAGAGACACGTATTTCCCTGAGATTACACAGACACCTTCAAGAATTAGAAAATACATTCAATTTTGCTGAACTCCCTATTGGGTGAAATACCACAGTGTGCTATCACAGCAGCATTTTTCTATTTGAACTATTTGCACATCGTTATACTTTAGCCATAATATGCCATCTGAAATGTCTCTATTCCTTTGGAACTTTTGTGAGTGTAATGTTTTTGATTGTTTATTGCACAATGTAAACATATGTTTCCCATGCCAATAAAGCCCTTTGAATTGAATTGAATTGAATTGAGAGAGAGAAAATATGTAGAAAAGGATTTGACAGAGAGGATTCTGAAGAGGACATTCTAATGAAAGAAAAACATGGATTAGGAAGGAATGATGGGTAGTGAGCGAAACAAAGGAGAGAAGAGAACAGAAGGAGGGTGTAGAGGAGTGTGTGGGCGCCAAAAGATGTATGCATGCTAATGCTTTGATCCTTCACAATCGCCATGTTTCTCTCTCTATCTCCTTTCTCTCTTTCTTTACCTCCCCCTCCTGCTCCTCACCCTCCCTCTCCTCTCTCTGTGTCTGTCGCTCTCTACCTCTCTCTCCCTCTCTGTCCTTCTCTCTCCCCCTCCTCTCTCCAGTGCTTAATTTGAGCCAGTTCCTGCAGGAACAGGATCCGACACCTCTCAGTTTTGGACTGTTTCGTTCTGGAACCCATTTACCAGGATCCGGTACCTCTGGTGGCATGAACAATTCAAGCTGCCTCCTCTGTAATTCTCACGCCCCCTAAAAAAATCATGTGAAAATGTGCCTGATATTCTAAGAATGGATTTGTGTTGGTCCGGCCCGGGTTCATGGTTTGTGCAACATTGTAGCCTGTAGACCAACACGCGGCCATTGCTGTCTCCCACAGAACTAGAATGACATTCACCTTCTATGATCTCTCTCCCTCTCTCTGTTCTGATAGACATGAGCCTGCAAAACATCTCTCCAACATTGCGCTTCATCATTTATTTTCCTTATAGAATCATAGCCGCGTGAAGGGTGATGAAGGTGCCGCAGCACCCCTGAAGAATCTAAATACATTTGCCAAAGTAATGTGATTACTGCTGTGTGTTCAGAAATAAATGATATCATTTACATTACTACATCAGGAGTAGGCCTATAATTTGGCCACAGAGGATCAATAGCATAGCCGTGGGAAGTAGGGGTGCTGAGGGTGCTGCAGCACCCCTGAAGAATCTAAATACATTTGCCAAAGTAATGTGATTACTGCTGTGTGTTCAGAAATAAATGATATCATTTACATTACTACATCAGGAGTAGGCCTATAATTTGGCCACAGAGGATCAATAGCATAGCCGTGGGAAGTAGGGGTGCTGAGGGTGCTGCAGCACCCCTGAAGAATCTAAATACATTTGCCAAAGTAATGTGATTACTGCTGTGTGTTCAGAAATAAATGATATCATTTACATTACTACATCAGGAGTAGGCCTATAATTTGGCCACAGAGGATCAATAGCATAGCCGTGGGAAGTAGGGGTGCTGAGGGTGCTGCAGCACCCCCTGAAAAAGCTGGGGGGGCAAGATCATCACAAAAGTGATCATCACAAAAGTGATCAAAAGTGATCATCACTGGGCCTTTACTAGTATTAGTGGACCGATATAGACGTCTGTAGCGAGGCCACATTTTTTTTAAGCATCTCTGTTTAGGATTAAGAACAGTATCTTGCAGGATTCAATAGTTGGAATTGATAGAGTTGTTGCCCTGTCCCTTTTGTGAAAACAAATGTTTTCACAAAAGTAAGTGCACTGGGTCTTTGCTAGTCCTGTAATAGCGAACCAATATAGACTGTCTTCACAGAGAGATAGGATTTTGGCACGAGCACATCGGCCATCGCCATTAAGTGAACTGTGCATTGGATGAGTCAGTGAAACCGCTGAAAACAGCTTTTTTAAGACTGAAATTTCCTCCTCATATTGTACAATATGTGTCTCCACCTACCTAGGCCTATACTAATGATGGATTCATGACAAGGTTGTTTTTCTTGATCTCAGACTCTTGTCAGTGTCAGTATAGCCTGTCATCTCCATCATTTGTGAGGTATTAAAAAAGATTTTGCTAAAGTCTCCAGTCATCTAAAATTATGTAGAGTTGCATGAAATTCAGAACTCCAGGCTTCAATTTTTTTTTGCACATATGTGCAACTTCTGCTGGCGGCTTTACTCTTCTGCTGCAGCACACACAAGCGAGGATAATGCATGCAATGCTTTATTATGAAGTTGATTTTTATTCATGCGTTCTGGTACTTCAGAGCCCCCCAGGTCATCCCCCCTCTTGGCTCACTTTTTGTTCTGGCACCAATTTACAAATTTAGCACTGCCTCTCTCCTCCTCAGACCACTTTATTTCCCATCCTATGCAGTGCTTCCCCCGATGTCCCTAACACTCATTAAATGTTTTATCTCTTTCCCTCACTTTGGTTTTCTACCTCATCTCTTTCAAGCCTCACTTTCTTCCTTCCCTCTGGTCCATCCATTCATTTCTATCAGGCAGCTCATCTTTCTCATCACAAGTCCCCCGTGGAGATGGTTGCTATGCACATTTCCAACACAAGGTGACAGACTGGTCCCTGTAATCTAAGAAAGTTTCTCACATGATGCATACACACACACACACACACACACACACACACACACATTCACATACCCATATATACACACACACATGCGTGCGTGCGTGCACATGTAAACACATGAGACGCTTTGATGGTTTTGACCTCTTTTAGTGCTTGAAGTGAAACTGCATGTACACTTCTAGAAAAGAAAAGTGTTATTTGGCTGTCTCCATAAGAGTACACTTTGAAGAAACACTTTTCATTCCAGGTAGAACCCTTTTGGGTTCCATGTAGAAGCCTTTCCACAGAGAGTTCTACATGGAACCAAAATAATTCTACCTGGAACCAAAAAGGGTTCTCCTGTTGGGACAGCCGCAGAAACACTTTTGGAACCCTTTTTTCTAAGATTGTGTGTGTGTGTGTGTGTGTGTGTGTGTGTTTACCGCTCCATAGCCCGAGGAGGGCCAGGTAGTGGCAGAGATCTAGGCCTGGGTCTTCTAATCATCTTTCAGAGTGTGAGAGTCAGGCTTAGCTGTCGTGAATAACAGAGGAGAGGAGACGGGAGGAGACAAGAGGAGAGGAGGAGGAGAGGTGTAAGGCTTTGTAGGATCCTTGATCCTTCCCTTGTGATGTCAGACTATCTGAAGTAATGTGAAAGCTGTGCAAAAGCAAGAACAATGTTTTTCAGACAGAAGGAACAGTATCTAACATCAGAGAACACTCTTTTCAGGGATTTCCAAACTCTTTAGAAACATTTTTCAAAGTCCTGGATGAATGCTGTAGTTCAATTAAATCTCATGACATACTGATCTAAATCCATAATCTGTCTCTCTCTCTCTCTCTCTCTCTCTCTCTCTCCTCTCTCTCTCTCTCTGTCTCTCTCTCTCTCGCTCTCTCTCTGTCTCTCTCTCTCTCTCTCTCTCTCTGTCTCTCTCTCTCTCTCTCTCTCTCTCTGTCTCTCTCTCTCTCTCTCTCTCTCTCTCTCTCTCTGTCTCTGTCTCTGTCTCTCTCTCGCTGTCTCTCTCTCTCTCTCTGTCTCGATCCATCTCTTGCTCCCTCTCTCTCTTTTTCTCCCTCCCTCCCTCCCTCCCTCCCTCCCTCCCCCCCTCTCTCTCTCTCTTTCCCTCTCTGGAACACACACATGTAGACGTTTTATTTTATAATCCATGTACAACAAAGAAACTGGTTTCCATTGTTTCTCCACTTACTGCTCACCCGCCCCTGGACTCGTCTCCATAGGGTGCTGCTGTCATCTTAACACACACACACACTGTGATATACACACACGTTTGACTTTACGGGTGACTCTTCTGCCATCTGGTGTTCTGCTGAAGCTAGGGGTCGACGTAGCACTTGTGACAGCGTCTAATGTCAACGCTTATGTACAAGCCTCACAGTGTCTAACCCCCAGGGACATTAGCTATGCTAAGCAAACACAACACCATCTTCTAACTAGTTCACGTCCCAAATTGTACCCTATCCCACATAGTGCACTACTTTTGACCTGAGCCCATAGGGCTCTCGTCAAACGTAGTGCACTATGTAGGGTATAGGGTGTCATTTGGGATTCAGAGACTGACTCACAGGGGCTGTCTTACTGTATCTGCGTACTTACTTATTTAGTTGTTTATTTATTTACCCACAACATTAAGAGAGGCACTTTAACATCTTAAATGAAAAACATTTTTAAGCGATTTTGTTTGTTGATTTTACTAAACAGATGGTGACAGAGGATGCCAGTGCGAAAGAGAGGAAGGTTCTATCAAAGGGCAGTAGGCTGGATTTCAATCCATGCCGACAATGTAGACGTGTGCCAGAGGTCGTGGCATTACCGCCAGACCAGCCAGGCCACTTCATTCAGTTTCACTAGTAGGAATAGTTCATTTGAAGCATCACTGAAGCACCACTGCTTTGTTTGAGGAAGGAATCCATTGGCCATGTCAAAATGGCTGCCATAACCAAAGGCTAGCTGCCTGTAACAAACATTATGACGCTCGTCTCTGCCTCTGTGTTAATGTGAGCCTCCTCTAGCGTGGAGTCAGCTTGTATAAGAGCAATAAGCTTGAAATAAATATTCCTCTTATAAGACAGCCAAGTTAATTTTCCCCGTGAATGGTGCCATGAGGTACATTTTGAGCAGTAAGGCATGCGTGTTTGAAGCTTTCAAAAAAATGAAGCTGTATAATATAATTCTACTTTGAGTTACATAAACGTAACGAATGTGACGCCAGTCTTGTTTTTGAGAAAATCTAGGAACATGTTAGAGGGCAATTTGGGCCACATGAACATAAATACAGAACAAATCAGTGAGATGATTAATGTAGTGTCACAGTGATCCCTGAGACAAGAACTGTTCTACAGGAGTTTAAACAGTAGACAGTTGTATCTAGTGGTGTTAAAATCTCCCAAGGACTCTATGCTCCTCTATGTAAGGAAGAGTGTTCCAGTGTTAGTCTATGGAGACTGGGAGGCTGCAGTGCGGGGGTTGCTCTGTGTACTGAATGGGGACAAAAGGAGGAGAGAAAGCTTGAGAGGTTGATGTGTCCCTGTCTGTCCAAGGTGAACACCCCGCTGAGAGGAGGAGACAGAGACTGATAGTGTTAGTACACAGGTTAAATACAGAGAAAAGGTTCTAGAAACACACTTTACCAAACAGAGGACACCTTGTAAACAGTTTTAATGTGGCAGTCTGTCATTGTTTCAGTAATAGAACTAGTAACATAGGACGTAAGGGGGAGGTCGTATCAAAAGTGAGAAATATTTCCCTGAGGGAGAAAGTTAGCTACAGGAGTTCTTGAAAAGTGACAGACCTCCGACAAGCCATCAAACAGCCAAAGTGTCAATACAGGACTAAGATTGGTTCCTACTACGCTGGCTCTGACACTCGTCTGATGTGACAGGGCTTGCAAACTAAAGCGGATTACAAAGAGAAACCCAGCCGCGAGCTGCCCAGTGATGCAAGTCTACCAAACAAGCTAAATGCCTTCTATGCTCGCTTCGAGGCAAGCAACACTGAACCGTGCATGAGAGCAGCTGCTGTTCCAGATGACTGTGTGATCTCTCTCTCCGTAACCGATGTAAGTAAGACCTTTAAACAGGTTAACATTCACAAGGCTGTGGGCCAGACAGATTATCAGGACACCAGCTGGCAAGTGTCTTTACTGACATTTTCAATCTCTCTCTGACCCAGTCTGTAATATCTACATGTACAGATTTCAAGCAGACCCCATGTTCCCTGTGCCCAAGAACACAAAAACAATCTGTCTAAATGACTATCGCCCCATAGTGCTCACATATGTAGCCATGAAATGCTTTGAAAGGCTGCTCGTGGCTCACATCAACACCATCATCCCAGACAGTAGAGAGAACAGACTGTGACTTGGGTGGCTGGAGCCTTTGACAATTCCTAGGCCCTTCCTCTGACACCACCTGGTATAGAGGTCCTGGATGACAGGGAGCTCAGCCCCAGTGATGTACTGGTCTATACGCACTACCCTCTGAAGCGCCTTGCGGTCGGATGCCAAGCTGTTGCCGTACCTAGCAGTGATGCAGCCAGTCAAGATGCTCTCAGTGGTGCAGCTGTAGAAGTTTTTGAACATCTGAGGGCCCGTTACAAATCTTCTCAGCCTCCTGAGGGGGAAGAGGCGTTGTTGTGCCCTCTCCACGACTGTTGGTGTGTTTGGACCATGATAGGTCCTTAGTGATGTGGACACAGAGGGAACTTGAAGCTTTCGACCACCTCCACTACAGCTCCATCAATGTGAATGGGGGTGTGGTCGGCCCTCCATTTCTTGTAGTCCATGATCAGCTCCTTTGTCGACAGGGCTGTAGTGGAGCAGGTCAAGTTCCTCGGTGGCTACATGGTGAATTATCATGGTCCACACACACCAACACAGACCTGAAGAAGGCACGACAATCCCTCTTCCCCTCAGGAGGCTGAAAAGATTTGGCATGGGCCCTCAGATCCTCAAAAAGTTCTACAGCTGCACCATCGAGAGCATCTTGACTGGCTGCATCACCGCTTGGTGCGGCAACTGCTTGGCATCCAACCGCAAGGCGCTACAGAGGGGGGTGCGTACGGCCCAGTACATCAACGGGGCCTAGCTCCCTGCCATCCAGGACCTCTATACTAGGTGGTGTCAGAGGAAGGCCCTAAACATTGTCAAAGACTTCAGTCAGCCAAGTCATAGACTGTTCTCTCTGCTACCGCACGGACTGCTGTACCGATGCAATAGAACCAACAGGACCCTTAACAGATACTACCCCCCATTTAAAATCATCCAGCCTCATATACTTGTTTAAGCTGATGCCTTACCTCGTCCTCCCTTCCTCTCCCTCAGGCCTTCAGATGGACATAGAGAAAGAGGGATGGTCAGGATGTTCAGAATGCTGTGTGCATCCCAGAGCTACGTATGGAGAGGAGGAGATTCACGTAGCGTCTAGAAATAAACTACTGTGCTGAATGCTGCTAGACGCTTTGCCTGTGTGTGTGTGTGTGTGTGTGTGTGTGTGTGTGTGTGTGTGTGTGTTGTCCCCAATGACTTTTCTCTTGACACGATGGTTGGAGCCCTGCAGGGATGTGCCGTTGTAGCAGAAGTATGTACACACACACACACACACACACACACAGAAAAACCCATATTGATACACAGGGGACCCACAGTTCAAAGAGCTTTACCTCCCACAGATAGACAGCAAAGGAGAGAAAGCTCCACAGGACAATATGGATGTATGGTTATAAACAGTCTATGAATACACACACCTGCTGTGCCCACCCACACACACAGACAGGAAACACAGTCAATGAATGTGTACAATTCATTTACACATGCACATGTCCAGTGTTTCTCGAACACACACACACGCACGCACACACACAGACATATTCATGATAGCGTGCTAACAGATGTTTAGTATCATGCTGTACACATTGCAGTCTCCATATATGTTTTGGTGAATCACCTCTCACTCTAGTGTACGGCACACTGCCACTCATGCAGACACTGCATGTGATCGACAGCACACCAGCGTCACACACACACACACACACACACACACACACACACACACACACACACACACACACACACACACACACACACACACACACACACACACACACACCCTTTTCCTCCCTCCCATGCTTGCACTTGTGCTATCCTTCTTGCTCTTCCCACCTATTTCTCTCTCTCTCTCTCTCTCTCTCTCTCTCTCTCTCTCTCTCCCTTCCACTGTCATTTCATTTCTTTTTTCCCCTTTACAGAACAGCAGCATCTTTCTTAATTTTCAGTTTCTTTCTTTTACCCTCATCCTTCGGACTCAGTCTCTCTCTCTCACTCTCACTCTCTTCCTCTGTGTCTGTCTCTGTGTCTGTCTCTCTTTTTCTCTCTCTCTCTCTCTCTCTCTGTTTCTCTCTGTTTCGCTCTCTCTCTCTGTTTCTCTCTCTCATTATCTCTCTCTCTCTCTCTCTGTCCTCTTTTGCTCTCTTTCATTCTACACACTCCGGAAGCATATGTCACCGCGCTCCAAAAGGAATCGCCTCCTTCTCCTCTCTTCTTTTTGTTTTCCCCCCGTTCATCCACCTTACTATCCTTCGGTTCTCTTCGGTTCTCTTCCGTTCTTTCTAAACCTAGAACCATGTTCTATTTCCAGCTGGTGATCATGGCTGGGACGGTTCTCCTGGCGTACTACTTTGAGTACACAGACACGTTCCCCGTTCACGTCCAAGGGTTCTTCTGTTTCGACAAGACGTTCTCCAAACCGTACCCCGGACCCGAGGACGACAGCAAGGCGCCGCCGGTACTGGTCTACTCTCTGGTCACCGCTATCCCCACTGTCACGGTAAGACTGGACTGGAGTAGCCTACAGACACACACACACACACACACCTGGCGTAGCGTCACACACGTGGTGTTTGGATGGAGGTGTGTGTTTATAAGTGGGTGTGTATCCACGTGTCTTCTCCTGCTGTTTTGCATGTGTTTCTAACATTCTTCGCATATATTTGTTTTATCTATTGAAGTCAATGTGTGCATACACTTTATGTTGAGCAAGTGTATACCATATGTATATGTGTCAGTGAGTATGCAGCATGTGTGTATATAATATCAGAGGTTTCTTCCCACACAGACTGACACACACATGCTTTCAAATGAAATTGAATTTGTCAAATGCTTTGTAAATATCAGGTGTAGACTACCAGGGAAATGCTTACTTACGGGTCCTTTTCCAACAATGCAGAGTTAAAGATAAATACATATTTTAATATAAAGTATATAGAAATAGTGACACGAGGAATAAATAAACAGCGAATAACGAATAACAATAATGAGTCAAAATAACATGGCTATATACAGGGAGTACCAGTACTGAGTCAATGTGCAGGAGTACGAGGTAATAACATGGCTATATACAGGGAGTACCAGTACTGAGTCAATGTGCAGGAGTACGAGGTAATAACATGGCTATATACAGGGAGTACTGAGTCAATGTGCAGGAGTACCAGGTAGTAACATGGCTATATACAGGGAGTACTGAGTCAATGTGCAGGAGTACCAGGTAGTAACATGGCTATATACAGGGAGTACCAGTACTGAGTCAATGTGCAGGAGTACGAGGTAATAACATGGCTATATACAGGGAGTACCAGTACTGAGTCAATGTGCAGGAGTACGAGGTAATAACATGGCTATATACAGGGAGTACCAGTACTGAGTCAATGTGCAGGAGTACGAGGTAATAACATGTCTATATACAGGGAGTACCAGTACTGAGTCAATGTGCAGGAGTACGAGGTAATAACATGGCTATATACAGGGAGTACCAGTACTGAGTCAATGTGCAGGAGTACGAGGTAATAACATGTCTATATACAGGGAGTATCAGTACTGAGTCAATGTGCAGGGGTACAAGGTAATAACATGTCTATATACAGGGAGTACCAGTACTGAGTCAATGTGCAGGAGTACGAGGTAATAACATGTCTATATACAGGGAGTACCAGTACTGAGTCAATGTGCAGGAGTACGAGGTAATAACATGGCTATATACAGGGAGTACCAGTACTGAGTCAATGTGCAGGAGTACGAGGTAATAACATGGCTATATACAGGGAGTACCAGTACTGAGTCAATGTGCAGGAGTACGAGGTAATAACATGGCTATATACAGGGAGTACCAGTACTGAGTCAATGTGCAGGAGTACGAGGTAATAACATGGCTATATACAGGGAGTACCAGTACTGAGTCAATGTGCAGGAGTACGAGGTAATAACATGGCTATATACAGGGAGTACCAGTACTGAGTCAATGTGCAGGAGTACGAGGTAATAACATGGCTATATACAGGGAGTACCAGTACTGAGTCAATGTGCAGGAGTACGAGGTAACTGAGGTAGCTATGTACATATAGGTAGGGGTAAAGTGACTAGGCAACAGGATAGATAATAGACAGTACCAGTAGCGTGTGTGTGTGTGTGTGTGTGTGTGTGTGTGTGTGTGTGTGTGTGTGTGTGTGTGTGTGTGTGTGTGTGTGTGTGTGTGTGTGTGTGTGAGAGAGAGAGTGTGTGTGTGAGAGAGTCTGTGTGTGGCGTCAGTGTGCATGGTATGTGTGTGTGTGTGTTTCCATAGGATGTCAATACATTCACATATCTACAGTATGCGTGGATGAGTACACTACAGTATAGTATAAATTATACATTGTACGAGTAGAAGTGAACCCCATAGACAGAGCTGACCCTTGACCTTCCCCTCCAGGCTGGTCTCTATGCTCTAATTCAGTCCACTCCTATCACTTCATTAAGGCTTTAGCTCTGAGCCCAGGACATTAAGGGTTTGATATTAACAGTGGTGGACTGTGGCTGAGTGTTACAGGGGTGGACAAGGGACTGGGCACACACCATAGTGCTTATTGAAGCCATAAGTTGCACTGAAAACTGGAACTTCTGCAATCTCTGGCTTTGGACATTAGATTGTATGTACACTGAACAAAAATATAAACACAACATGTAAAGTGTTGGTCCCATGTTTCATGAGCTAAAATAAAAGTACCCATACCCACAAAAAGCTTATTTCTTTCTAATTTTGGGCACAAATTTGTGTACATCCCTGTTAGTGAGCATTTCTCCTTTTCCAAGATAATCCATCCACCTGACAGGTGTGGCATAACAAGAAGCTGATTAAACAGCATGATCATTACACAGGCACACCTTCCGCTGGGGACAATAAAAGGCCACTCTAAAATGTGCAGTTTTGTCACACAACACAATGCCCCAGATTTCCCAAGTTTTGAGGGAGCATGCAATTGGCATGTTGACTGCAGGAATGTCCACCAGAGCTGTTGCCAGATAATTTCTCTACCATAAGCCGCCTCCAACGTTGTGTTAGAGAATTTGCCAGTATGTCCAACCGTTGTGAACAGAGTGCCCCATGGTGGCGGTGGGGTTATGGTACGAGCAGGCATAATCTACAGAGAACAAACACATTTGCATTTTATCGATGACAATCTGAATGCACAGAGATACCGGGACGAGATCCTGAGGCCCATTGTCGTGCCATTCATAAACCGACATCACCTCATGTCTCAGCATGATAACGCACAGCCCCATGTCACAAGGATCTGTACACAATTCCTGGAAGCTGAAAATGTCCCAGTTCTTCCATGGCCTGCATACTCACCAGACATGTCACGCATTGAGCATGTTCGGGATGTTCTGGATCAACATGTACGACAGCGTGTACCAGTTCCCGCCAATATCCAGCAACTTTGCACAGCCATTGAAGAGGAGTGGGACAACATTCCACAGGCCACAATCAACAGCCTGATAACTTCTATGTGAAGGGGATGTGCTGCGCTGCATGAGGCTAATGGTGTTCACACCAGATACTGACTGGTTTTCTGATCCACGACCCTACCTTTTTTTAAGGTATCTGTGACTAACAGATGACTAACTGGGAATATCTGTATTCCCAGTCATGTGAAATCCATAGATTAGGGCCTAATGAATGTATTTCAATTGACTGATTTCCTTATATGAACTGTAACTCAGTAAAATCTTTGAAGTTGTTCCATGATGCATTTATATTTTTGTTCAGTGTAGGTGGATGGGTGGGTGGGTGGGTGGATGGGTGGGTGGGTGGGGGTGTTTGTGCATGTCTATGTGCAGATGACAGTATTTGTGAGAGACAGTGAATCTGTACAGCATGGTAAGTGTGTTTTACTGTATATGTGCATCCATGCAAGAGTGTGTGCGCAACTACCTGCTTGTGTGTGTGTGAATATGTGTCTGCCTCTATGTATCCATATACGAGAGAGAACATCTCTGCACATCACAGGGCACTGTAGTCTGGTGTGTGTGGGCGGACAGCAGGCAGCTAGCATCCTTCACTTCCAGCTACGGAAATGGGTTACATACTGTGTGAAGGATACATCTCACCACCAGTGTGTGTGTGTCGTGTGTGTGTGGTGTGTGTGTGTAGGTGTGTGTATGGAGGCTCTACACATTATGAGAGCCATTGGGAATGCCAAGGCTAAGTGGGGAACAATTCTGGCCAACACACACACACACACACACACACCACTCAGCCTCTAGTAGTAATTACAGTAGCCATCTACATGGCAACACTGCAGTTGGAAGCACTACTTATACCATATCTGCACTGTTAGCCCCGGTGGCTAATTACATGTGTGTGTGTCTGTGTGAGTGCGTGTGTGTGTGTTGTGTGTGCGTGTGTTGTGTGTGTGACAAGCCACCCCTGGACCTACACAATGAGAGGGTTGAGTTACAAGCACTTACCAGTTTAACATTTGAACTGATCGTCTGCTCAACATACAGCATTAACGTTTGGTCACGTTAGCCATGTATAGAATGTGGAAGTAGCCTGGCTGGTGTAGTGGTGATGCCGCAGCCTCCAGTACACGTCTACGGTGTCAGCATACAGTAGGTTTAAACCCGGCCTACCGCCTTTTGACACAACCTCTGTCTTTCCACGCTGTCATCCTCTCTGTCTGTTCAATAAAGTCTGATAATACGCTACATATAATACATGTACGCTATAGGAGGGGACATGGTGAATGGGAACTCAGCTTGAAGTTGAAGAGCTATTTTAGAAACGTGTAAATATCTGGGTCACACACACACACACCCACCTAATGCTAAATACTGGTGCCCTGAAGAGCTGTTCTCTGTTCTGCTACTAAGCCTTTGGAACATTTTGGAGAGGGAGAGAGGGCGAGGTAGCGAAAGGAGAAAAAGAGACAGTAGAGAGGAAAGGGGGAAGAAAGTAGGAAAGAAGAAGAACGACAGAGTGAAGAGAGAGAGAGAGAGAGAGAGAGAGAGAGAGAGAGAGAGAGAGAGAGAGAGAGAGAGAGAGAGAGAGAGAGAGAGAGGCTTGTTGTTTGTGTTGCCTGTCAGTCAAGCCGTAGGAAGTCCCCTTCTCCTCCTGAATTATGGAATGGATCCTGACAGGCAGATAGAGCTGCTGCTGCTGATAACCATACATAGACTGTGTCCCAAATGGCACCATATTCCCTATATAGTGCTCTACTTTTGGAATGGGCCCTGGGCAAAAGTACTGCACTATCTATTTCGGGAAAAGGGTGACATTTAGGACGCAACCAGAGAGAGCCAGAGGAGAGAGGATAGTGGTGGTGTCACATCAACACCTTTCCCCTCTGTCTCGGTCCCACTGAATGGGATCTGGATATTGAGATTGGTTCCTCCCAATATAAAGAAAAAGAGGTGAGAGACTGTCTGTCTGTCTGTGTGTCTGTGGGTCTGTGTCTTTTGTTGAACTGTGAGATGGAGAAAAAGAGAGGGAAGGACGGAAAGTGAGAGGGAGATCATATAAAATGGAATAGAAAGAGAGAGGGAGATCATATAAAATGGAATAGAAAGAGAGAGGGAGATCATATAAAATGGAATAGAAAGAGAGAGGGAGATCATATAAAATGGAATAGAAAGAGAGAGGGAGATCATATAAAATGGAATAGAAAGAGAGAGGGAGATCATATAAAATGGAATAGAAAGTGAGAGGGAGATCATATAAAATGGAATAGAAAGAGAGAGGGAGATCATATGAAATGGAATAGAAAGTGAGAGGGAGATCATATAAAATGGAATAGAAAGAGAGAGGGAGATCATATAAAATGGAATAGAAAGAGAGAGGGAGATCATATGAAATGGAATAGAAAGAGAGAGGGAGATCATATGAAATGGAATAGAAAGAGAGAGGGAGATCATATGAAATGGAATAGAAAGAGAGAGGGAGATCATATAAAATGGAATAGAAAGAGAGAGGGAGATCATATGAAATGGAATAGAAAGAGAGAGGGAGATCATATAAAATGGAATAGAAAGAGAGAGGGAGATCATATGAAATGGAATAGAAAGAGAGAGGGAGATCATATAAAATGGAATAGAAAGAGAGAGGGAGATCATATAAAATGGAATAGAAAGAGAGAGGGAGATCATATGAAATGGAATAGAAAGAGAGAGGGAGATCATATAAAATGGAATAGAAAGAGAGAGGGAGATCATATGAAATGGAATAGAAAGAGAGAGGGAGATCATATAAAATGGAATAGAAAGAGAGAGGGAGGGAGATCATATGAAATGGAATAGAAAGAGAGGGAGATCATATAAAATGGAATAGAAAGAGAGAGGGAGATCAAATGAAATGGAGTAGAAAGAGAGAGGGAGATCATATAAAATGGAATAGAAAGAGAGAGGGAGATCATATAAAATGGAATAGAAAGAGAGAGGGAGATCATATAAAATGGAATAGAAAGAGAGAGGGAGATCAAATGAAATGGAGTAGAAAGAGAGAGGGAGATCATATAAAATGGAATAGAAAGAGAGAGGGAGATCATATAAAATGGAATAGAAAGAGAGAGGGAGATCATATAAAATGGAATAGAAAGAGAGAGGGAGATCATATAAAATGGAATAGAAAGAGAGAGGGAGATCATATGAAATGGAATAGAAAGAGAGAGGGAGATCATATGAAATGGAATAGAAAGAGAGAGGGAGATCATATGAAATGGAATAGAAAGAGAGAGGGAGATCATATAAAATGGAATAGAAAGAGAGAGGGAGATCATATGAAATGGAATAGAAAGAGAGAGGGAGATCATATGAAATGGAATAGAAAGAGAGAGGGAGATCATATAAAATGGAATAGAAAGAGAGAGGGAGATCATATAAAATGGAATAGAAAGAGAGAGGGAGATCATATAAAATGGAATAGAAAGAGAGAGGGAGATCATATAAAATGGAATAGAAAGAGAGAGGGAGATCATATAAAATGGAATAGAAAGAGAGAGGGAGATCATATAAATGGAATAGAAAGAGAGAGGGAGATCATATGAAATGGAATAGAAAGAGAGAGGGAGATCATATGAAATGGAATAGAAAGAGAGAGGGAGATCATATGAAATGGAATAGAAAGAGAGAGGGAGATCATATGAAATGGAATAGAAAGAGAGAGGGAGATCATATAAAATGGAATAGAAAGAGAGAGGGAGATCATATAAAATGGAATAGAAAGAGAGAGGGAGATCATATGAAATGGAATAGAAAGAGAGAGGGAGATCATATAAAATGGAATAGAAAGAGAGAGGGAGATCATATAAAATGGAATAGAAAGAGAGAGGGAGATCATATAAAATGGAATAGAAAGAGAGAGGGAGATCATATGAAATGGAATAGAAAGAGAGAGGGAGATCATATAAAATGGAATAGAAAGAGAGAGGGAGATCATATGAAATGGAATAGAAAGAGAGAGGGAGATCATATAAATGGAATAGAAGAGAGAGGGAGGGAGATCATATGAAATGGAATAGAAAGAGAGGGAGATCATATAAAATGGAATAGAAAGAGAGAGGGAGATCAAATGAAATGGAGTAGAAAGAGAGAGGGAGATCATATAAAATGGAATAGAAAGAGAGAGGGAGATCATATAAAATGGAATAGAAAGAGAGAGGGAGATCATATAAAATGGAATAGAAAGAGAGAGGGAGATCAAATGAAATGGAGTAGAAAGAGAGAGGGAGATCATATAAAATGGAATAGAAAGAGAGAGGGAGATCATATAAAATGGAATAGAAAGAGAGAGGGAGATCATATGAAATGGAGTAGAAAGAGAGAGGGAGATCATATAAAATGGAATAGAAAGAGAGAGGGAGATCATATGAAATGGAGTAGAAAGAGAGAGGGAGATCATATAAAATGGAATAGAAAGAGAGAGGGAGATCATATGAAATGGAGTAGAAAGAGAGAGGGAGATCATATAAAATGGAGTAGAAAGAGAGCAATAGAAGGGGAGAAATGGTCTGGACTGTAACCTAGATTCTCCACAAAGCGACCGGGAAGTCTGCCCAGGCAGGAATGAAAGAGAGAATAAAGGAAGGATGAGAGAGAAGGAAGAGCTAGAGAGAGTGTGGGTAGGAAGCTAAATCGTCATGGTAACACTAGGACTGGTTTGTGAGACTATGCCATGTACAGTTGAAGTCAGAAGTTTACATACACCTTATCCAAATACATTTAAACTCAGTTTTTCACAATTCCTGACATTTAATCCTAGTTAGGATCACGACTTTATTTTAAGAATGTGAAATGTCAGAATAATAGTAGAGAATTATTTATTTGAGCTTATATTTCTTTCATCACATTCCCAGTGGGTCAGAAGTTTACATACACTCAATTAGTATTTGGTAGCATTGCCTTTAAATTGTTTAACTTTGGTCAAATGTTTCGGGTAGCCTTCCACAAGTTTTCCACAATAAGTTGAGTGAATTTTGGCCCATTCCTCCTGACAGAGCTGGTGTAACTGAGTCAGGTTTGTAGGCCTCCTTGCTCGCACATGCTTTTTCAGTTCTGCCCACAAATTTTCTATAGGATTGAGATCAGGGCTAAGTGATGGCCACTCCAATACCTTGACTTTGTTGTCCTTAAGCCATTTTGCCACAACTTTGGAAGTATGCTTGAGGTCATTGTCCATTTGGAAGACCCATTTGCAACCAAGCTTTAACTTCCTGACTGATGTCTTGAGATGTTGCTTCAGTATATCCACATACTTTTCATTCCTCATGATGCCATCTATTTTGTGAAGTGCACCAGTCCCTCCTGCAGCAAAGCACCCCCACAACATGATGCTGCCACATTTCTCCAAGAAGTACGATCTTTGTCCCCATATGCAGTTGCAAACCGTAGTCTGGCTTTTTTATGGCGGTTTTGGAGCAGTGGCTTCTTCCTTGCAGAGCGGCCTTTCAGGTTATGTCGACATAGAACTCGTTTTACTGTGGATATAGATACTTTTGTACCTGTTTCCTCCAGCATCTTCACAAGGTCCTTTGCTGGAGTTCTGGGATTGATTTGCACTTTTCGCACCAAAGTACGTTCATCTCTAGGAGACAGAACACGTCTCCTTCCTGAGCGCTATGCTGGCTGCGTGGTCCCATGGTGTTTAGACGTACGTACTATTGTTTGTACAGATGAACGTGGTACCTTCAGATGTTTGGAAATTGCTCCCAAGGATGAACCAGACTTGTGAAGGTCTACATATTTTTTCTGAGGTCTTGGCTGATTTCTTTTGATTTTCCCATGATGTCAAGCGAAGAGGCACTGAGTTTGAAGGTAGGCCTTGAAATACATCCACTGGTACACCTCCAATTGACTCAAATGATGTCAATTAGCCTATCAGAAGTTTCTAAAGCCATGACATCATTTTCTGGAATTTTCCAAGCTGTTTAAAGGCACAGTCAACTTAGTGTATGTAAACTTCTGACCCACTGGAATTGTGATACAGTGAGTTATAAGTGAAATAATCTGTCTGTAAGCAATTGTTGGGAAAATGACTTGTGTCATGCACAAAGTAGATATCCTAACTGACTTGCCAAACTATAGTTTGTTAACAAGAAATTTGTGGAGTGGTTGAAAAATGAGTTTTAATAACTCCAACCCAAGTGTATGTAAACTTCTGACTTCAACTTTATGTCATTACAAACGTTGTTATATAGAATTTGTAAGGCACTAACTATATGCATTGGGACCACATCACACACACACACACACACACACACACACACACGCGCACCTGTGTATACCGTGAGATGACGATGTGTAACGAACAATAGGGAAATATCAAATCACAGTTCATGGTTGTCACTTACATAAATTTGCAGTTGTTATTGCAGGTGCAGTGAACTGCTTGTGTTTCTAGCTCCTATAGTGTAATAATACCTAGCAATACAAAACAATATGCATAGAATCCCAAAAAGTACAGGTTTGTGTCAAGAACTGCAGCACTACTGGGGTTTTCACGCTCAACAGTTTCCTGTGTGTATCAAAAATGGTCCACCACCCAAAGGACAACTTCACACAACTGTAGGAAGCCTTGGAGTCAACATGGACCAGCATCCCTGTGGAACGCTTTCGACACCTTTAGTCAAAAACAGTGGCATAACACGCACCCACATACATTTTGTTTACGTTTGTTTTATTTTATTTGTAAATTTTTTTGCGTGGGTGTGTGCTACGCCCATGATGTACAATGTAAAAACAATTTAAACTGAGCCATGTTGGTTTAAAAAGCTGACTCTTCCAAATGAAAAATTGATCACTTGATCAAATTAAAAATTTATCATTTAAACTGAGCCATGTTGGTTTAAAAAGCTGACTCTTCCAAATGAAAAATGGATCACTTGATCAAATGAAAAATGTATAATTTAAACTGAGCCATGTTGGTTTAAAAAGCTGACTCTTCCAAATGAAGAGTTAGTATATCTATAATAAAAATAAGAAGTATCAAATAAATTATATCCAGCTATGGATTTGGTTTGCTAACTTGCTAGCTAGGTGGCTAGATGTCAAGATCAAGCTTCTAGGTTACAGCAGAGACATTCAATCCCTTCCTGAATCAAGATCCCTGTTGCATAAATTGTTTGGTCCGTTAAAAAAATTGAAAAAATAATAATAATAATTTGGGTGGAAATAGCACCCCCTTGTGTGCACTTCTGGTAATACCGTATGCCCCGGTATGGTACAGAAACGGTACGACGATATGAATATCTGCATACCGCCCAATAT